>NC_071354.1:91024821-91097321 GCF_943734655.1 Sabethes cyaneus
GTGCGTATCCGAGCAAGATACGGGCTTGTACGTCGGAATCTCGAGAGCTCCAAAGCTAGGCATTTTTTATACATACGCGCAAGTGCCAAGTGACGCTGAATGGCATCTGCTTCGTTCATCTGCCACCATTTATTTCCCCCCGTGCAGCACTGTTGGACAGCAATTAAACACCCCAAAAATATTCACACCGACCGCGACAATACATGCTATAAATAGATGTCCAGTCATTAGGGATGTTGAAAATTGAGTAAAAAATATCTTACTAGGATTATTGGGTTGCCGTAACAGCTTTCATTAATAATACTAGTAATATAGATGGAAGTTAGATTTCAAGTTTTCAATTCGTACAGACTATGTGAATAATATGACATCCCTAACAGCATATTAATGCCGATATTTTATTGGACAAGGTCGCCGCGAAGCCGGCTAGTGCGAAAATGAGGGAGAGCAAGAGTCAGAAATTAATTTTTAATAGTCTGATACTTCCATTTAGTGTATGTACCTGTTGGGCCGGTTGGAGGATCTTCAAGCAGATACGGTAATCCGACATATGCCGATGGATTTGCAGTAGAAGGACTTGCTGACGGGTGTAGCGAAAGAAATAAAAAAACAGATTCAACCATTTTGACCTTTCTGTCATCACCTGGAACCGTACAGCTTTGCTTGGAGGACACAGACAACTCCAGGCGTACTTTCAATTTTTATCACAGACCACTCTAGATGCTAAAGTCACATCTATCTTATTAGTGCAAAACAACTTTTAATGAACATTTATTTATGTATTCGATTCACGAATAACTCGCTAATATAACTTTTTCAAAACAGTCACCTCCAACACTTTTATCTAGGTGTTCTGAAAAAATATGATGCAAGTGAAAATGACTAATTTGCAAACCAGCAATCATAGACAATGAAATCACGTTCCACCCAGTGGTACATATTTCAAGAAGAATTATTCTTTCTTTCGACCACGACCACAGTAAACACGCCAAAATCACCTGCGACCCCACTCTGCTCATCATTGGCTGGAAGATATAGACCCACGAGGGACTCACAGCTCGGCAGCACCTCCGACCGTTACTTTGTACATATTCGACATCGGTGGTGGCAACGAATTGCTCCAAATGAGCTCTATTCGGCAAAACTCCAAACGAACCACGTTGCCGCCCGGACCAGCCTGCCTGACTGCTGATGGTGATTTATGAAAATATTGTTATGACTTCCTCTCGTTCCGAAGAATACCCTATCCCCCTTTCCTACTATGAGAGTATAACCGTACATACATCACGTTTCAGTAGAGGACAATGGACCGACCTGCCGTACGATGTTGGTTACAACCGAAAGATTTAAAAAGGCCAAATTGTTCAATTAGTAGGTTTCCGGTGCAAACAAGTTAACTAGGGACTGGCAGTATTGGCACGTTAATTAAGCTAATTTTGTCCGGTTAGCAGCAGCCCCATTTCCACTGTACGCCGCGGCGGGTTACAAAAAAGGGTAACAGAAATATCACCCCGGAGGTGTCGAAGGTTCGATATTAACAAACCTTATTGGATCGTGGGTACCGCAAGCGGTGCAGTGTGCACCCAGTGGCGGCAGCGTTGAGCATAACCGAACCAAGTTCGAATATTTATTAATGAATCCTGACCGGTGACACTTGTGAGTACCAATTTCGCGACTACTGAGCGCTGGAACAGCATCCACAACTACGGCAATATTAGCATGCCGGAGAAGGATGTTAGAAAGCTGGCTTGGTCACAGGCAGTCACAAGTGCCGCGACGTACGAATAAGGATCGCAAATTTCAAAGCCTCCCGAGGCGGCATTTTGCTCCAGCAAAAAAGGGAGCATTGAAACAAAGACACAGCACAGCATTTACAGGCAGGTACCTACCGGTCAGGGCAGCATGGCAGAGAATCTAAACGGCGGAGAGAGAGAGAGAAAAAAAAGTGTTTCTCGGAATGGTTGCCAGTGACAGGCGCGCGCATATTTAGTTTTGCATACGAAGCAAATAAAGTACAGAAATTTATGATTTGAACATTCCGCTTTTTCACATTCACCGACACTGTCTGTGGTGAGGTGCCGCGCCGGCAGCCGCCACTGATTTCCCGTTTCGGAAGAAACACATTGTCGCTGCTTAGGTTTATGCAGATTGAATATTGTCCTAGAAAAACTGTTACATGTCCGCAACCTGTGAAATCCTTCCGGCGATAGCAGGTTCTGATTGATAAGTTTTGCAGATTTGATACATTTGGAAGAATTGAAGGAAGGGCGTCCCAATGTCGCTACTTTCGACATAAAAAGTTTAAAAATCTCTTCCACTACTCTCCGGTTGATTCCGATGATATGGACGTCATCCGCAAGACCAAGAAGCATGTTAGATTTCGTGTTGATAGTCCCGTTCTTCTCCATGTTTGCTTTTCATATTGTACCTTCAAAGGCAATCTTGAATAGCAGTTTAAAGAACCCCTTTTTTTCTGTCCATCTTACGTTACGAAAGCAGCTATTCATGATTTTGCATGATGCATGACTTTGACCCATTAAGCGTCGCACAAATCAGCTCAATTAGTTTCGTCGAAAAACCAAGTGCTACCGTTATCGGCCACAGCTCTTTTTTTCTGATTGAATCGTACGCCGCCTTAAAGTCCACAAACTGATCTTCGACTATATAGTACGGATAGTTTTAAACAAGAACTTATTCTATTTTAAAGGTTCTTCTATATACATTAAAATCATAACAGTCAGATACTATAGATGAATTCATGGGAACTCACTGAGGTTATTTTGGGCGAAAAGAATCTGCTCGCCAGATAAGCTTAGGTGATATGTTGAACCGAATCCGACCTAGTAGTTCCACGCTATTAATATTATTTTTCAGTAGATCGTTGATAAATAATTGTTCCTACGTACTTTTCCTATTTGTCAGAGTGGGTAGATGTATAAGAGCGCAAAGCAAAGCAATGGCTAGGTGCTACATTCCGTTATCGAAACTTGACCTTCTGTTTTTATGCGACAGACTTCGCAGCCAGATGTTAGAATGCAGGACAATTGCAGGGCCAGTTGCTACGATCCTATTGATTCCAACAGCCCCTCCCAGCTGAGATTCGAACATACGACGACTGGCTTATTAGGTCAGCATCATACCTCGCGGCCAACTGGGAGGCACTATAAGAGTATAAGAGTATAAGAGTATAAGAGCGCATCACACCTTAAAAACTCGGCAAACAGCCGAGTGTTCGGTGAAAATTTCGATAGTGCATATCGATATTTACGGATCTTTACTAACGCTTGGTATCATAAAAAAAATTACCGAACGCTCAGCTGTCCGTATGTCGGCAAAATTTTGCCTACTTCGGTGCTTTTTTTAAATGTATATGTTCGTACGGATGCAGATAAATAGGATTATCCTAGGGTACACACTTGAAAAAAAAAGCACCGAATTCGGTAAAATTTTATTGAAATCTCATCAGCTGAACATTCGGCAAAAGTTTTTATGATACCAAACGTTACTAAAGATCCGTAAACGTCGATATGCACCATCGAAATTTTTACCGAACGTTAAGTTGTTGAGATTTCGGTACATTTTACTGAATTTTTTAGGTATGTAGTACCGTACGGTAGAGTGACGCCGGATGCGTTTATTCGTTTGATTTGAATCGCATTAGGTATTCTAGAATACCACCGCGTATTCTAGAATACCTAATACGACTTCAGACAATAGATATCATTGAACTGGAAGAAGTGTCTGACACGAGAAATGATTAATTGGATGAACTGGAAAATTTCTATATAGACCAAAAATGTATTGGTTTATGCAATAACAGGTGGGGTTCTCACCCACGCTCTTTCGGTTGGTGCCCGAATGTTTTACTCACAAAACTCCTGCCGCCCGCGTAATTAGGTAGTCTAATACCTAGTTTCCACAATACTTACCACACACTCCTATGCGACTATATTATTTTTGGATGACTGCTCTTTGTTTCTCCTGCCGAGAATATAGACTGTCATCTACTCGGTCAGTGCGTTAGAAACAAGCAGTGCGTTGGCGATAGTCGCTCCGGCGTGATTAAAACCACCACCGGGTGTTCTTTTTATTAACTCACATATGACTCTATACGCGGTCATGATGTTAGCTATTTTGGAAAAAGAGGAAATATCTGATGCGAAAAACTCCGCCTAGAAATGACGGACCTCTTAAGAGGCACGTTCAAAGGAATCTGAAGCTACTGAGAACCAGAGCAGAGGGTCCACAGCCCCTAAAAGGAGGATGGTTTTAATAGCTGTTATCCATGGCTATTACGTAATGACTTGAATGGATAAACCCCTAATCCAAAGTGTGACGCGACTCCCTCGGCACGGGTGCATGGAGGAGGGGGTTTTATAAATACTCAGCCGCAACGGAGCCTGTGGAGTACCAGGGCGCCCTCCACAATAATTTGCCCTTGCTGCATTAAGCCGAACACTGATACAGTGGACCATTTCTTACCGAGCAGCCTCTCTCTGCTGGAAAACAAAGAAACGAAGGGTGAGGGGATAAGCATAGGGGAGGAACAGGACCTGAGCGATTAGCTAGCAGAGGTTCAGTCCTGTTCCTCGTCTATCCACAACACGTCGACTCGTTATGAGTCGACAGACAAGGTTCTGGCTCTAACTCTCCATACACGGGTCCAGATATAGAGTTCTGAATTGTGAGACTGGCCATGTCATTCAAAAACTCGCATCATTAAACCAACGACACTTACTAATTACGTGAAACGTGCGTCGCTGGTTTAATGATGCAAGTTCTCGCGAGCTACTGAGTTGCCATGGCCAGTCTCTCAATTCAGAACTCTATCCAGATCCAATCTGCGGAACCTCTAACTGTGTGCTGAAGGGTGAGCTGAAACAATGGGAGAGCCGAACAGTCATAGCCAATTGGATGACCGTACAATCGCTCAAATAATAATAAAAAAAAAAGATTTGTAACGTCGAGTTTTAAGGTTACTCAAAAGTTGCTGAACCTCAATAAGAGAGATCTCAGTACGCTTACAAGTCTTATGACAGGACAATGTCCGAGTAAATATCATTTTCGGGATCTCGGTTTCGTACAAGATGATATTTGTCGCCTGTGTTATGCCGAGAGCGAAACCTTGGAATATTTGCTCTGCAATTGTGGAGCGGAGCACTAATAGGACGCAGGCTGCTGTATCTCAAAAAGGGTCTACGAGAGCCTAGGCAGATCTGGTTTGCGTCGCCCATCAGGGTAGCAAGGTTCATAAACCAAGTCATCTCTGATTGGCACCTGCCTCGCTCCAGCTACCAGCCTATCACTTCCTCAATAAGTGGTAGGTAAGCTTGAAGCGCACAGTAAAAGAAATAAACGGGGCATACCACAATAGTTCAAAATACTGGACGCAGTGGTAAGTGTACCCTACACAAGAGGGATCTGATGCGAAAAATGATTAATTGGATGACCTGGAAAATTTCGAATTAGACCAAACATAGATTGGGTTGTGGTGGAGGTGCGACTCGCACCTGCTCGCTCGTTCGTTGGTACCCGAATGTTTTACTTACTGAACTACTGACGTTCGCTATATTAAGTAGTTTAATACCTAGTTTTGTTTATTCTTGAATACTTATCATTGAACTGTTGCGTATTCCTCTGACGATGGACTCCGCTAACGGTCTTAATCTACAGAACAGGAAACGGTACAGCGCTTTATGGACAGCATTTGGCAATCCAATGGCTCGATAGTTTTTAGAATCGAATCGATGTTCTTTTTAAAAATACGGCAAATGGGGCCATTCCGGAATTTGATCTTTTTTCCAGGTCCTGACCATGATCTGGTGGATTGATTCGTGCAGTCCCTCGGTCCCCGGTTTTAGAAGTTCAGTCCTCCGCAGCAGCCTTACCGTTTTACAGCTCACTCATTGCCTACTCAACCACCTCCTGTGTTGATGATTCCACAGCTTCGCCATCGCTCACAATTTTCATCCTGTTCTTGCAGATCTCTGTGTTTATATCCCCATCCAACTCTATCTGGAAGTGCTTCTTCTAACTGTCGTATTGTCAGTAAGCAGGTTGCGCATCACAGCATGGTAATATTCCGGCATCTCATCGTTTTGTAGAAACTCCGTGGGTCGTTGGTGGCGAATCGCTTCTCTGCACGTGCTCTTCGTACTTCCGTTTTTTCGAAAAAGCAAAGCCTGGGTGCTAATTCCGTTATCGAAATTTGACCTTCTGTTTTTTGTACGACAGACTTCGCAACCAGTTGTTAAAATACAGGACAGTGCGGGGTCAGTGCTACGATCCTATTGACTCTAACAGCCTCGGCTGGAAGCCGAGATTCGAACATACGACGACTGGCTTATTAGACCAGCGTCTTACGCGTTTTTTGACAGTGAATTATTTTTTACGTAGCTCTAGTCTCTCTTTACCTATCTGTGTTATGACGTGTAGCTCCAATGAACATGCGATTCCTGATCTGGTTCTTCTCATTCGTTATTCTTTGGCAAGCGGCATCAAATCAATTGCTACGTGACGAGTCTACCACCTCTCTCGCAGTTTTTACAATGGCACCATGGAGGTTCCTCCACAGCCCACTTATATCTTCTTCTCTATCTTCCTGCGTTTCTAGTTTAATTGCGTATTGCGCCGCTACGTCATCTGCCGTCAACCTCAGGATATTGAAACGCAGCGTCCTCTTAGTGCGAGCCTTCGCAACGTTCGGCAACCTTTCGCGAATCTTATACACGACAACATAGTGGTCAGAGTCGATATTTGGTCCTCGAAAGGTCGTTCATCGTTGTCATTCGAAAACTGTCGACCGTCAGTCAAGACATGATCGTTCTGAGAGCTAGAGTCTCCATTTGGATGCCTCCAGGTATGCTTCCGGATATTTTGTCACGGAAAGTAGATACTACAGAATGCCATCTGGCCACGGCAAAATTTATGAGTATGAGACCATTATCATCGACAGATGAAGGCTTTACCTTCCGATGACAGGACGGAATAATTCTTCCCTGCCTTCCAGATCTGCTTATTTGCATTTCCGGTGATGATTTTCACTTCAAGTTTTGGGCGCTTTCCATAGATCCTTTCGAGCCTGTCGTAAAACCTTATCAGATTAATTATTTGGCGTAGGATATACGATGGTTAGGCAGAAGTTGGAGAATTTGCCCTTAATTTTCAACACACATTAACAGTCATCTAGGGGCCTCCACCGGATAACTTGTTGCTTTTGCTTTACTACCACTGCAATAAGTGCCTGCATTTGCGCGGAACTCCCTTTCTCAAGAATTTGTCCACCGAACTTCCTGAATAGCAGCTCTCGGGCAAGCAAGCCAGCTCGTGCCGATTCATGGAGAGCTCGGACATTCCGTGGAACCAAACTTCCAATCGTTATCCATTCACCGTTTCCTTGTTCTTTGCCGTATCCTATATCGATTAATTCTGCGGAACAGGTGCTCAAGTTCGCACCCTTTAGCTTACCGGGTCCAGGGCTTGAGAGAGTCAGAGCTACTTGGACACTCCTTTCAAGTAATTCTCTTCATTCGTATTTCGTATTTCGATTTTGTTTTATTTTATGGGTCTCAAGTTTTCCGATAGAAAGGTTGGGAAAATGACGATTTTTGAGATCCTTTAACTCAGAAAGGAATTAAAAAAATGCGGAAAATGTATTCAGGAAAGAAATAATTATTCAAAATTTAAACAAACAATCGATTGCTCTAAAATTATGTCTGAAGATGAATTGACCAATTCAAGTGGTAACAACCTTTGAATTCAGAATGTGGCAAAAAGGCGAAAGCTTCGGTTTGTTTTGTGTAAAAAACACGTTGTGTAACACGTTCTGGACCAAGTATGGAAAGCACCGAACCGGAATGAAAAACAAAACTCGTGCAAGGAAGCTGCGCAGGAAGTGGTAATATTGTGATGAATGATGAAAGTTATAACCAAGGCTGACACAAGACAGGACAACATGTTTTCTGATTTTCGAAAAAACGGTATTTTTGTTTTAATGTGCATGTTTTTAAGTTGATAAATCAATTTTCTACAACTCATCCTTAGACAAAATTTATGAGTAATTGGTAGTTTTGGAGACACGATTTTTCAAACATATCAGGTATCAGCATTTGTGGCTCGAGCAGCACGTTCTTAATAATCGCGTTAGGATCATTTTAAATTTCAGTTCTTTCTGGAAGATTTCACATGGAATTGTTCAATTGTATTCACATAGACTGTTACCTGAGTGCTGTGGCTAACCACAGGGTCAGCGGAGGTTCAAAATTTTCCCCTCAGCAGCCTACCGATAGTATGCAATTTGCTGTAGTTACAAGCAATAAGTTGAAACGCAATATTGTGTAACTGATTACTTAATTGTAGTACCAGGGGTGTGATACACCCGATAATACAGGCCCCTAGTTTTTGGTAAAGTCATTTAATGGCATCCCATGTGACGGGTGACCACCGTCAGTCACGTACGTATCTGCTTTTGTCGCTGTGTATAATTAAACAGCATCTACCTTGTTTTTTCACTTCTTTGCTTGATTGATTTAATTAATTGCACAAAAGAGTGAGCAGAGTGCGGACTCGCTGGGCGATATAAATCTGCTGAATGAGCATCGGCGGCTAATGATCGTGTTTTTATTTTTGTCCGTTCGTTCGTTCGTTCGTCGAATCACCTCCGGTGTTCCAACCGTCACTATCTGGTGACAGGTCGTCACTCTAGTTTTACCCAAGCTCGGTGTAAAATCGTGCAAACATTTGTGAGTAGCAGCAATTTCGTAAATTGGTCGCCAGCTGATGTTATCGGTTAAGTGCGGTTGCTTAGCTTGAAAATTGAAATTGAGAGTTTTTGACCGGAGTTTGACTTTTGAAAGTTGTTTCAAAATTGGCGAATTATGATACAAAGTGAAGAAAGAATATTATCCTGAAAATATTATATGAAATAGTAGTTTAGGATATTGTTTTGAAAAAATCCAGGAAAATGAGTCTACCGTTGGTATCCAACGAAACGTTTTTGTTCTAAATCACCGAGCGCTCGTAAATTGTCCTTTCTCCCACTATCAGCAAATCTCCCGCATATGTAATAAACCATGACCAATTTACCTCGCAAACGAGGCCACCGGCCAACATTGTCGGTCATGTTGACTAGTTAGGCGAGTCCAATCGCATCCCAGTCAGTGAATCGATCTGCCAGATACAGCCGCGCGAAACCGAAGCAATCAGAAAAGGCAATCCGCTACAAAAGTACCAAATCGATTTTACGCCCAATTTGATGGACTTCACTCCGCCCGTTTGCATTTTCTTACTGATCCACGTCGGAGGATGAAGCTATACGGCCCACTCGCTCGTGGGATACTACGAGGTCGATTCACATGATGCGATCGCGTTTGTGGTGTGCCCACCGATTGGTCGGAGATGGACGATTTTCTTGATCCATTAGGCGTGTGAGAATAGGTATACCTACAATTGAAAGCGGGTGTGACAAAAATTCGCACGGAAATAGTGAAAGTTTGCTGCTTATCTTTTTCCATCTATTTGCGTAATAAGATGTATTAATATAATTTTGTACACGGTTGCAAATATAGTGCCAGAAGTGTTTGTCGCCGTTAAATAATTTCTAATAATTCCTAATAATTTGTATTTAATTTAGTTATGATACTTATTTATTGTAGTTTTTGGACAACAATCCAATTGTCGATTCAATGCCAAATCTAGAAAGTGTTTTCGCATGTGTTGGTCTTGGACTGTCATACTTCAATTGCCTCTAGCACCCACTCTTCGAGCATCCTCACCACGCATCGAACCCACTGTAGTCTTTAGTGATTTACTTATTCATGTACCTTATCATACCTGCTTCTAATTTCAGGCCAAGAATATTTGCAAGTAAGTAAGTAGGCCGGCAAACCAAAGGCAGACTAAAAACGGCCGCTAAGAGGATTGGCTTACAGAAATATATGGTAGGGTGATTGATCGTGGTTCGATCTATTCTCATTGTTTCACATAGCATCCTTGGACTAATGCACGTATATCTATCTAAATAACAATGTTTTTCGAAAAAAATTAGAATGTATGGCAAGAATAACTAAAGACGATTCTATTTCTTAATTTAGAAGAAACCTTAGAAGACCAGTTGATTTATAATTTGATTTCTAATGACAGTCAAATTATGATCGTGGTTCGGCCCATCGATGATCTTGGTTCGGCCTAATGCGATATAAAGTTTCTAAAACGAATGTTTTTATATATTAAACAATCAGAAATGGTATAAGCTTATTTTTGGTGCCTAATATAGTATCTTGCTTCAATTTATCTACCTAGCAGTGTTAAATGAGCTTGTACATGGTTAATATTCTAACTATTTCGAGTTACATGAATTCAGACAATTTTTTACTTTCTTCGGTCATATTCAATAGAATATTGAAGCATTACAAGTAGTACAGTTGTATTTTTGATGCTAAATTTAGTATCTTTTTTCACCTTATCTACCTAGCAGTGTTAAATAAACTTGTACATAGACAATAATGTGGTTATTTCAAATAAAGTTAATTTAGATACAGTTATTAATTTTCTCCTCCCAGTTGGAGTCGAGGTACAACGCTGATCTTACAAACCAGACGTCAATGAGTCAATAGGATCGAAGTACTAGCCTCGTAATTGTCCTGTATTTTAAAAGGTGCCTTCGAAGAAAGACAGAATTTCCACTAAATTTCAGAATATGAAAATAGCTGCTAAGGAAATAACAACTGTGTTAACTAATAACCCGTCATACACCGACGTCAGTCATTGGTTTTTGACCTAATTCAGGGACAAAAAATTATGCTAAATTTCTATCGTTAAATGAATAGAAATTGGCGAACCGAAAAACTTTTTAAAAAAATCAAAAGGTAAAGCATAAAAAATTATTTACGAGCGTCTTAGTAGAACTCGCGAAATGTCGCGAACTAATTGGAAATGAATTCCTTTTAGTTCTACTATAATTTCTGCAGAAATTATTCACGCTGATGAAATTTGCCACGCTGAATAACCGAAAAACGCGTATAAGTGACGTAAGTCAAATTATAGTAGAACTGAAAGGAATTCATTTCCAATTAGTTCGTGATATGTACTACTTTTATTGATTTTTCCTTGGAGTTCCCACAGTCATGAAATTTTGTGGAAATTTTTTCCAGGTAGTATTTTTCAGGATCGGTGAATAAATTTGCTTACATTATCATGAAAAAAATATTTATTTTACAATATTTGGCTCAACAGCTATGAATTTTTAAAATAGGGGATGTACATGAAAATCGGAAAATTTCCATTTGAGTTTTCTAGGAAAACACGATACCATGATTTTTTTTCAAATATCGTTTCAAGCACAAGCCCTGAAGCTGTGTACAAGGTTGCATAAAATTTTGACACATTACAACCCAGTTTGTACGCTACTTTGGAAAAAATACCCTCATATTTATTGTTAAAAGAAAAGCTCAATTTTAGGATGATAATAAATTTGTTTCTGAAATGCATGAAATAATAAAATATGGAATAAAACCCAACATTTAGATTTAACACGAGTGGTACGTGCAGTCATAAATTGGTTAAAACGTGGGCGAAGCGCGGCGCCACTTGCGGCGATTCAGTGAAGCTGATAGGCCGAACCACGATCATTTGTAGGCCGAACTAAGATCAAAATATTAAAATCGTATTTTCTCAATAAGTCGTAATCTCGCTTTTTGTTTGGAATAACACTTTCCAATAATGAAAGAATATAGATGAAACTGTTTTAAAATTGATTTTAACCTATACTTCACAGACTAAAACACTTGCTAGGTGTTTAAAAAGGCAGCTTTGATGACGACATTGGAAGCCGCTTTCACATGCGTTATAAATTTAATTATCTGAACTAGTTACATTAATTTTTATGGCAAATAAATGAAGGCAATACATAGGAAAATAATATAAGCAGCTTATAAAACTATCTTGCCTTTAAATCTTTAAATATTCAATAAATTATCGATGATTAAGCTGATGGGCCGAACCAGGATCATTTTTTGCATAGGCCGAACCACGATCAATAACCCTAGGAAGAGACTTCAGAGAAAACAACATTCGCCTTCCACAGCCAGTGACTATTGAGAACGGCAGGGAGATTCAACGACGCATTCAAGATGGAAGTCGAACCTACGTTCCCTCCGCAAGATGCTTCAATCAAGGAACATATGTCGCCGCACAAAGCGGACGATGTTCTTCTTCTTCTTCAGCAGCATAGAGCCGGGGTGGCTCGTGCTGTTTCAAGCACTCATCTCCATTCAACTCGGTCTTGGGCCACTCGTCGCCAATTTCCTAGTCGTCTCAGAAGTCGCAAATCGCTTTCGACCTGGTCGAGCCATCGTGCACGTTGGCCCCCCTGTTCCTGATGCCGGTGCGGTTGTTGAAGAGGACTATTTTCGCCGCACTGTCGTCCGGCATCCTTACGACGTGTCCGGCCCACCGTAGCCTGCTAACTTTCGCTAGATGTACGATGGGAGTCTCCCCAAGCAGTGCCTGCAGCTCGTGATTCATACGCCTCCGCCACTCTCCGCTTTCAGTTTGTACTCCGCCAAATATCGTCCGCAGCACTTTCCGCTCATACACGGCAAGGGCGCGTATGTCCTCCGTAAGCAGCGTCACGGCTACAAGTCCATATAGAACTACCGGTCTAATAATGGTTTTGTACATTGTTAGCTTCGTGCGGCGGCGTATGCTTCCTGATCGTAGCGTTCTACGAAGGGCAAAGTAGGCCCGATTTCTTTGGATGCGCCGCTGGATCTCCTTACTAGTGTTGTTGTCCGCGGTCACCAGCGATCCCAAATACACGAACTCCTCTACCACTTCTAGTTCGTCGCCGTCAACGGTTACCATCCGTGGGAGGCGCGCATTTGTTTCCTTTGAGCCTCTTCCTTTCATGTATTTGGTCTTCGACGCATTTATTTTTAGCCCAATTCTCCTAGACTCCGTTTTCAGTCTGGCGTAGATTGCCTCCACCGTCGCAAAGGTCCTGGCTATAATATCGAAGTCATCTGCAAAGCCTAGAAGTTGGCTACTCTTGGTAAAAATCGTGCCTCTCGTTTCGATGCCCGCTCGTCGGATCACCCCCTCAAAAGCGATGTTGAACAGCATGCAGGATAGACCGTCACCTTGTCTCAACCCTCGTCGCGTCTCGAAGGGACTCGAGAGTGTCCCAGAGATGCGTACGAAACACATCACTCGATCCAATGTAGCTCTGATCAGTCGCGTCAGTTTGTCCGGAAAACCGTATTCGTGCATTATCTGCCATAGCTTGTCTCGATCGACTGTATCGTATGCTGCTTTGAAATCAATAAAGATGTGATGCGTAGGCACGTTGTACTCCCGACATTTCTGCAAGATCTGTCGGATAGTAAAAATTTGGTCCGTAGTTGCGCGAGCCCCCATGAAACCCGCCTGATAATTCCCTACGAAACCTTGTGCTATCGGTGACAGCCGGCGTAACAGGATCTGGGAGAGTACCTTGTAGGCGGCGTTTACCAGCGTAATACCACGATAGTTGCAGCAGTCTAGCCGATCACCCTTTTTGTAGATGGGACAAACCACTCCTTCCATCCATTCCTCCGGTAGCTTTTCCTCCTCCCAAATCATCGAAATAACCCAGTTTAGAGCCTTTGCTAGCGTTTCTCCGCCATGTTTATAAAGCTCTGCCGGTAGGTAGTCCTTCCCAGCGGCTTTATTGGTCTTCAGCAGCCTGATTTCTCGTTTGACTTCTTGGAGATCAGGCGCTAGGACATCACTATCTTCCATGGGCGCTCCTAGGTTAATTTCCGTTCCGCCTCCTTTTGCGACTTCGCCATTGAGGTGTTCATCGAAGAACTGCTTCCACCTGTCGACCACCTCGCGCTCGTTTGTAATTAGATTCCCTCCCTCGGTCAGGTGTCGGTGTGTAGCCCTTCCGAGTTTGGTTCACCTTCTCATAAAACTTGCGCGTATCATTAGCTCGGAATAGTTGCTCTAATTCTTCACGATCTCTGTCCTCCTTTTGGCGCTTTTTTCTCCTCAGGATCGTGGTCAACTGGTTCCTAGCTCGTCGGTACTTGGCCAGGTTCTCTCTAGTGGCAATACTTAGATAATTTTTCCAAGCATTTTTTCTCCTCCACCGCTTGTTGGCATTCCCCATCAAACCAATCATTTTGTGTACTCCGAGGCTCAATACCTAGTGCCGCGGTAGCGGCCTCTCCGATGGCCGAGCGTATTCTGCCCCAACCGTCTTCGAAGTTTGAAGCACCTAACTCCTCGGAAGAAGGCAGTGCCTCATTCAGTACTCGCGCGTAGTTCTCGGCAGCTTGTGGGTTATCTAGCTGCCTGATGTTCAGTCGAGGAGGGCGGCTTTGACGTGTCCGGTATACGGTGGACAGCTTTGAGCGCATATGTACTGCTACTAGGTAATGGTCAGAATCAATATCCGCACCCCGACGGGAGCGTACGTTCGTGATGTTAGAGAAGAACCGGCCCTCTATGAGAACGTGGTCAATTTGGTTCATTGTACGTTGGTCAGGTGATCTCCAGGTGGCTTTGTGGATATCCTTGCGCGGGAAAAAGGTGCTTCGGATCACCAGGCCTCGGGAAGCTGCGAAGTTTATACATCGTTGGCCGTTATCGTTTGTGTCGGTGTGCAGGCTATGGGGTCCTACCACCGGTCTATACATTTCTTCCCTACCGACCTGGGCGTTCATATCCCCGATGACGATCTTGATGTCCCGTGACGAGCAGCTGTCGTACGTTGCCTCCAGCCTCGCGTAGAACGCTTCTTTCTCATCGTCGGGTCTACCTTCGTGCGGGCAGTGCACGTTAATGATGCTATAATTGAAGAAACGGCCCTTTATCCTCAATACACACATTCTCTCATTGATCGCCTTCCAATCAATCACGCGATCCTGCATTTCGCCCAGCACTACAAAGCCCGTTCCCAGTTCGTTGGTAGCGCCACCGCTCTGGTAAAACTGGGCCTTTCCGCCACGGATCTTCCATACCTTCTCTCCTTTGCAACAGATTTCCTGCAGAGCTACGATGCCGAGTTTGCGGGGTTCCAGCTGTTCAATCAGCACCCGCTCGCAACCTGCGAAATTTAACGATCTGCAGTTCCAACTCCCGAGTCTCCATTCGTCGTCCTTATTCCGTCGCCTAGGTCGATGCCGAATATTCCGCTCCGTATATGCTTGAATGTTGTTAGTTTGTTTATTTTAGCTGTGTAGCCGTACTGGGGCAACACTACCGAGTCTCGTGATGGGGCTGCCATCTTATAGTACCGAGACTCACTATACCTCCTTCCCGGTTAGTATACGACCTTAAATTCCACCGAGGTTGGTTACCCGATCTCCGCAAAGGTTGCTCGTATTCCGGCTGGTACCACGAGGAGGTCGGGATCGGAGTTGCTGGATAAGAGGCTATCGACCACTATGGGGTCTATATTCCGCATTATCCAGCCGTTTACCAACCCAGCTTTCGCAGGTATGAATGGCGCAAGCACTATTTGGATAGATTCCCATCGTCACTTGACAAAATTTGAGAGACTATGGTGGGCCGGACACGTCACAAGCATGCCGAACGACTGCAGCAAAATCTGCTCTCTTCAAGAATCCCATCGGTACCAGGAATAGAGGGGGCCAGCATGATAGATGGCCCAACGTAATAGCACCAAAAATAGAGAGGCCCAATGTGGTTATTTAGGAGATAGGGTCATAAAACTAATCTAAGCTGAAAACTTTTTTTCTCGTCCACAAAAAATCCTAGGTGGTAATTGGGTGGCAAGGTGGTAATTGGGGACCACTTTTATTTAGTTTACTTTTGAACGACATTGTCCCTGACCTTGGGTGTGACTGTAGTCTACTTAACGATTCGTTGCATCGAAAATTACTTTCGTTTTGTGCAAATCGATTTATTTGACTGTCAATTTCACTGAATCCGAAGTTATGCCATTCCACAGAATGAAATCAATTATCGAATTCGACTGTAGCATTGACAGTCAGGTATAGAAAGCGCTGACCAAGTGATTAATCTTGGTAAATTTTCAACTCGTAAACTGGATCCGCATTGTTGAAAAGCACTGTATTGCACCCTAGTTTGTACACTTTTCGAACATGTGTGTCTAATGTGGACTTTGCACCAACTTCAATGCCTTCAATATATCTATAAGTCTATAGACTTGGTTGTTCTGATCAGGGCTTGAAAAGCGATCGTAAGTTGAATGTGACTGCGTGAATGCGTGCGTTTTCCTCCCAGCAAACATTTTCGTACGTATATCAAAGTAACAAATATGATATACGTACCGATATATATCTAGAAAAATCGCATTCGATGCACGAAACCAGCATATGCGTAGTGTTTTGGAGGCGATATACGTACTCCAAATTGTATGAAAACAATTCACATTCATAATTATTTGTATACGATGAAATTTGACTCAGCATGATTAGTTCCATAATGATATACAATTCTGTGACGAAAATCGTATGTGAATCAGTCACTATCATTTTGTACGAATAAATGTAAACTAGGGTGCGCTTTATTAAGCTTTATGTACGATTTCGAGTTTGTTTAGCGTTATTTAAGATGATTTTCACACATTATTATACGATTTGTGATTTGCTGGGCTGCGCTTTTTGAACGATCATTTGACTGTTTTTTGAATCCAGTCAATCTGCCGCTTGCGCTGCTGCCGTCTTATAATTCATGCGTTCTCTCAAGAAAAGCCAACAGTCGTTCTGCCGCTGTGCGCGTTCAAATCGAAGAATCTAAACTGCAAACTGACTGCAAGCATAAGATGGCGTATTTTTTCGTTTCTCCAAATCGGCTGCTAACAGTAATAGTTTGTCACCCGGAAGTCGGTCCGACGCAAGCAAAATGTTCGTTTGTATCGAATGGAGTCCGACCGACTTCTTCCATTCACATGTAGTGGTTGATTTTTGACGTAGGACTACGTCTTTGTTTACTATACTGGGACTGGGTAGCACTTTGTGAAAATGAAAATAGAAGTGTAACGTTTGAATGATATTGAAATCTTTCATGCTAATAACTACTAAACTACTGAACGAAACTGTACAATTTATATGTCGTTGGGTAGATAAAATGATTAGCAATTTTATGGAGGGGAGAAGGGAACAGTTTTATGGAACAATTTTATGAAGGGCGTAAGAGGGGGGGGGGGCTCCCATACAAATGAAATACAAATTTCCTCATAACTCGAAAACTAATCAAGCAAATGGAACCAAATTTGGCATGTGGGGATTTTCGGAGGTAAGAATTTTTTCTATGGTGTACTGAGACCCCTTCCCCTTCTAAGAAGGGGGGGAGGGGAGGCTACCATACAAATGAAACACAAATTTCCTCAAAACTCGAGAACTAATTAGACAAATGGAATCAAATTTGCCATTTTAGAGGCAAGAATTTTTTCTATAATGAATTAGGACCTTTGCCTTTTTATGAAGGGGGATGCCATACAAATGAAATACAAATTTCCTCATAACTCGAGATCTAATCAAGCAAATAAAACCAAATTTGGCATGTGGGGGTTTTTGGAGGCATGAGTTTATTTTATGATGGTTTGAGACCCCTCATCCCTGTGGTAAGAAGATAAGGATTCTCGTACAAATAAAACAGCAATTTTTGCGTATGTGTCATATTTTCTGCTAGTGTAACAAGCGGTAAGCTGTGAAAGTAAACTAGTAAAACCTTCTCGTAGTAAGAGACAGTGAAACGACGCTGCTAACTTACGTGCCTGATGCCATTCATGTCAAAAAAGAAGCACATTCGAATGGCACGTCATATTTGCGATGAACGTGCTTTGGCTTTAATGTTATTTGTAACCAATGGCCCTTTTAAAGGCCACAAACGAGTTAAAGTAAGATTATTGAAACATGTCAAGCTACGCATAATCATATTTAATACAATAATCTGTGGGCTGGTCATTCATTACTGTTTCAACCTTTATGATGCACACAAGTGATTTTTAAAAGAAATCTCTATGTCTCAATGGTTCCTGGCGTTGTACTTATGAACCCCCGTTCACGTATTTTCAAAGCAACCAGTGCATTCAATGAAGAATTGAATTTGAATATTTCGCTCTTCTCTTTTAAACATTCACTTAAACAATGGCACTCACAGATTCTTATAAACATATATATGCCAGAAACGCAGTTAACATTAGTCTTCGATCTAATGATCTGCTATAGTCCTACGTCACCCTTTCGTACAACCCTTAGGGCTGTATACCTTGTAGTTTTTTTTGTAGAATGGAATCATATGATAGCGTGGTGACTGCCAGTCAATTTGACTGTTTTGCAGTCATTCGCTGCTCCAAACGGTAAAGGCAACTTGATCGAAACGGAAATGTTAAAAAGGTTTAAAATGCGTTTGTTCTACCGTTCAAAACGGAGGCATGACTGAGCAAGCTGCTAAGTAGTGGTGTTATGCATAGCGTTCACATTCCACTACTAAACAGACGGTGTGAATTTGAATGCGCGGTGGTATGACTGCGGTAGGAAAAAAAAAGGATCGGTTGAAGCCCTGGTGCTGATTCTATAGGTGGGCAAATTGGTTGTTTTGTATGAGTGGCTCTGAACCGTCCATGTTTTGCCGCAAACTAATTCAAATGAGCCGATTTGATGTCGCGTTAGGCTATCCAGTCGAGCAGTCGAGTCACCCAAGTAGCACTTGTAACCTATTATAAAAATAAAAAAATTAAAAAGGTTGCACAACAGTTACATTGAGGACACTTGTAACGAGCTAGGTTACATAAAATTAAAAATAGTTACTTTTTAGTTTTGTGGTGACAAAAATCTCAAAAAGTTACTAAATAGTTACCAAATGACCAAATTGATACCTTTTTTCGAACTGTCATAAACTTGATGGTCGCAAAACAGTTAATTTTGCGTTGCGAGCAGTTACGAAGTTAACGAAAGTTAGCTAGTAATATTTTCGCAACAACTTGTCACCTGCACCATGTAAACATGACGGATCGAGCAAAAAATACATCTCAAGAATTTTACTACTGCTCAAGATAAACATTTGGTACATGGGTTGCAAAATGCACATAAAAATGCGTTTACTTACTCAACTGATACTCGGAATCTTCTCCGGGGAATTCTTCGCAGAGACTGTTATTACGTTATCAATTTTGTTTACTCTCAAACGTCAAAACGGTCAAGTTACAACGGAACGAAGCCGGCAATGAAAATAAGTTAGTAGGTAACCTAAAAATGACGATGTAAAAAATATTTTAGTTATCAGGTGACCACAACAGATTTAATATTGGTTACCGTAACCAACAGCGTAACCAGACAGAAAATTTAGGTTACGTGCAATTAGAATGTAACTGAAATGTAACCTTTATGATCAACTAAAGGCAAAATGGCTATGAATTTTTCTTAGCGATAGCGAAAACTTTTAAAACTTAGTTTTGATCAATTTCAATTCATTTTTGAACGATTGCTGACTAAGAATAAATTAAAAAATCAGAAAATAAAAATTAAAATTTTTTTTATTGTACATACATATTTGTTCTACAAAAAATAAATTGATTAAAGAAGTAAGTAATAAAAAGCTACATTAAATTAAAGCGCGTAAATTTTTCAAAGTTAGAATCATAGGTTTCACCATAAATTTAAAACTGCATTAAAATTTGTGTTAAGTTAACAAGCGAAATTAATACATTCTTCTATATTCATTTACTTCTTGACGTTGATAGCCGTAGATTGAAATAAATCTTCTTGCATTCAAGCAATATTGTAACCTGCTGCATTATTTTCACCAGGCAATTCAAAATGACTAATTTGCCACCAATTGAAAACAGTGTCTAGTTTGTGTGTAACTACAATAGTAACCATTTTGTAGCTGTATATGTTACATATTGGTTATTGAGTAACTGTTAATGTAACCATATTTAGTTACACAAGTTGCGCTATTTCGGTTACACAACTGTTATATTTTGAGTTACTGTAACCCAAATTTTACATTGAAATATGTCGCATATCAGTCGCTGCGACTGAATTGTGACAACGTGTGCTACTTGGGCAAGCAGTCGAGTCGAGTACAGTATCCCCCCGCTAATCCGACACCCAATAATCCGACGACTCAATAGTCCAGATCTCGCTACTCCGGAAAATTCCGAATTAAAACGTATTGTACTTGACTTCTTTCAATCGAACACTACCTTCGTTTGGCGTCTCCGTTAAAGTCAGAATGGCACTCTTTCTAACTAAATGGAAATGGTACATGGTGCTGCTTCTAACTACGTTCACTTTTGCCATGGCTATAATATTTTTACTGCTACTCTCAATAGACTGATGTGCTTGCGCTTATTTCGACACTAACTAAGAATTTCAAAGTATTTTGTTGACGAAATTGAGCATTACCGAGTATAAAACATAGTTATTGCGTACTTACACACTTAATTTTTTTTACCGAACTCTGAGCAGCCGAACGTTCGGTAAAATTCGATGGTGCCAATCGACGTTTACGGATCATTAGTAATGTTTGGCATTATAAAAAAATTTTACCGAACGTTCTGCTGCTCAGAGTTCGGTAAAATTTACGATAATTTACCGAACTTGGTACTTTTTTTTAAGTGTGTACGACAAATATTATCAAAAATTTCCGGAGTTGTTTACGTAGGGATGTAAACAAAACCACATTTCAAACTCACACTGACGTCAGTTTGACTGTCGGATTATCGAGTCAAAATTCGCTAATCCGGCTATAAATTTTTCGGATTAGCGGGGCGGTACTGTAGTCTACTCTAGCAGTTGAATCAAGCTGTTTGGTCAAGCAATCCAGTCGAGCAGTTGAGTCGAGCTTTCAAGTCAAGCAGTTAAATCGGGTAGTCTTGTCGAGCAGTCAAATCGAGCAGTTGAGTCGAGGTTCAGTCAAGCAGTCCAGTCGAGCTGTCAAATCGAGCAGTTAAATCGAGTAGTCTAGTCGAGCAGTTGAGTCGAGTAGTCCAGATGAGCAGTTGAATCGAGTAGTTGTTTAGTCAAGCAGTTGAATCAAGCTGTCCAGTCAAGCAGTCCAGTCGAGTAGTTGACTCGAGCAGTCGAACCGTACAGTCCAGTCAAGTAGTTCAATCGACCAGTTCAGTCGAGCAGTCAAGTCGGTCTGTCTAATAGAGCAGTTGAGTCGAGCAGTCGAATCGAACAGTTCAGTTGTGTATCTGTCCAGTCGAGCAATCAAAACGAGCAGTCTAGTCGACCAATCCAGCCGAGCAGTCTAGTCGGCCAGTTGAGCAATCGAGCAGTCCAGCAGTCGACCAGTGAGGTGACTGAGAATACACTTAAGCTTTTTTTACACGGGGATACGTTGCGTGTAAAATAAACCGTTTAAAAAATACCGCGTTAATTCGAAAAATGTTGTAAAAAAATCGTGTTTATTCAAAACTCGTCATAAAATAAACCGAGTTAATTCAAAAATCGACGTAAACCGCGTTAATTCAAAATCATCGAAAAAACCGCTTGAATTTAAAAATCGCTGAAACAAACGCGGTAATTCGAAAAATGATGTAAAACAACCGCGTCAATTCAAAAATCGTCATAAAAAACCGCGTCAAAAATTATACAAATAAATCGTGTAAAAAGAGACTTTAGTCTAGAGCTTTCCAGTTACGTGTGTTACGTGTGGTGGAAAATAAAGCAAGCAGGCATCAGCTCAGGCGCGTATTTCGTGTTCGCTAGTGTGGGTGCTTGAGCTGTCAGAAAGCTCTGTAGAGCCCATTGCTGCGAAAGCATGACGCAAAATTACTTTCTTGGACAATGAAAAGCTACTTCATCTAGTTTAATTTAAAATAAAATTTTCACTTAAATTTTCATTTGACCTGTGAATGTGCTATATTTCTGACATTTATCGTACGCACACTTCGCTGTGTTTACGTAGGTATACGCAATTTGTTCGCAGCAGTCGCATCAGAAAAATATGGCGTCATGTTGCGAAATCATTTCAAAAGTTCTCTACTTGTTCTCTAAATTCTTTCTACTAAATTGTTCTCTACTGAGTTCTCTACAGCGCTATCTAGCAGGTTAGATAGAATAGAGCGTAGAGCTCTACCAAACGCTATATTGACATAGTGTTTGGTTGAACTCTACGCTCTACGGTTTCTCCAGTGAACACACCTCGTAAAATGCGCGGTTGAGCTCTACGTAATATTTCTCTACGGCTTCTCTAGGTAGAGCGGTAAAGTAGTAGAGATACCTTACAGTGTACACACAGTAGGTAGAATCTCTACGCTCTACGCTTTTCACCAACCAAAATAACTCTATAGTGGACACTTGGCTTTAGAGTATAGAACAATTGCTGGGCTAAAACTACGATCCTATTGACTGTCACAGCCTTTCCCAGTCGAAATTCTATCCTACGACGACTGACTTGTTAGATCAGTGTCGTACCACGAGGCCGACTAAAACGTCATGGTCTTATCTGTAAGTTTTCTTATCAGAGGAACAGATCGCTTGCCAAATCAGGCATGTAGAATTGGAGCACCAGTTGGAACAGCTTATTGGCCCGGATTGTCTATTAGCTCGGAAACAATTGTACATAGCCATACAGAAGACGCTTTTGCCGCATAGTATAACAACGCTCAGCATTCAGTTTTAGCGCCAAATCATAAACCGAGATGTTGGGATCAGTTTTGACTTGCTCAATGTCCTTTAAGCGCAGTAGACGATCGAAGGTTCCACTCTGATGCTTGGTTTTCACCATGCGGGAAGTCTTGAGAGTTTTACTTGTACTTTTTAATCACTCGCGTTTGTGTACTTTTAAGATAACCCATCAGTTTTGCCAGCTCCCGAATTGATTGTGCACAATCATATTTCCTTTCTCCTATATATTGAACAATAATAAACTATATATATAGAACAATAAATATGTACGGATCGAATGTATTTTAAACGTAAAATAAGTAACAGATCGTATTCAGATTACTCTTGCCCTCTGTCCTTACCGCATATTTACTACCTATATAAAATGTCCACACATGGTCAATGAAAGTTTATCGCACATTGCAAATGGATTTATAGATCGTCCAGTCATAAAAGTTTTACGCTAATAAGCGAAATGAATACCGGATTAACAGCTCCTAGAACACCCACAATAATAAGCTTTCCAATTTGCAAATTGGAACTAATTTACATTTATCGCTCAGGGCAATTGATTGAACGTTGATTCCTCATTATTCTAGTTACTGTTTAGCGCAGAACAAATACCGCCTGACCCATTTGAAACGGAGGACTGGATTTTATTGCTGTCAAGCCCGCTCCGCGTACTTGCTTACAAGATGACGTAGTATCTTAATCCATCTTGATTACTGCCTTTCCGTATATAGTGCGCCTCGGTTTGGCCTGAGGCGAAATAATTCTAGCAACCGTTTGCCGTTAATCCCGCTGAGCTGGTAGCGGCGCACATAAACATAAACCCAAGAATAGGAGAACCAACGCCCTCCCTGAAGGCATACAGAAAGCGCAGGAGTAACTGGGTGGCTGAATGTGCGCGCGTAAAAGCTAACCGCCCAGACCGATCGCGGTGGTGATTATTTTCGAAGTAGCCATCAGCGGCAGTTTCATGGTCGTTTTGGAAGAGAAGGAAACTGCTGTCTGCAATCGGCAGGCAGTAGCAGCAGCAGCAGCAGCAGCAGCAATAAAAGATTGACCGCGAAACGCGTGCGCCAGATAAGGCGGGCACTTCTGGCGGAACAGTGTCTGCCCGGTTATTAGGCAATAATCGACATGATCGTTATCGGATATTAGCAGAGCTAGTTTATGGAGTTGGCCATCCATTAATTCGGTCAACGGTCAGATTGATGCTATACTGGTATTAGGCAGCTCTGCTGCGGCAACGACATTTAAGCACTCTGCGTTATGGCAGATATTTCCTCGACAGAGAGAACTTGTGCTGTGACAATATCATTACGGCTATTAAAAACTGATTACTGCTGAAATCCTGCGGTAATCAATTCAGCAGAGGCGGTGAGGTTTTTATTGTGCAAATAATAGGGGACTGCAGGTACAAGTACAAGATATATCCTCAGATTTAATCAGGTATTTGAAAATACCTGTTAAAGACAAAACGCAATGAACGTAAATGAAGTGAGCCCAGCTTATGATCAGTTGTAGATATTACCATGTTATCAAACTTTAATGCTGTTCTGACATATAGGTTATAGAAACCATATACCATCAAATTCACCCCAATTTCTCCTAACCTATGGTTTGCAATATAGAATCAAGACGTTCAATGCAATCTTTTTATTAGCCCATTACCATTTCAATCAGTTAATAAAGATAACTTAACTGCTACTATTAATCGTCGAATCCATTTGAAATGAAACTATAAATATCAATTTCAGTAATATTAGAACGAATAGCTTTAGGTAGACCTCTCACGAAAACACTCAAGTTCAGTTATTTACAATTATGATTTTTTATTATGACTTTTTGCAGTCAAAATTTTCAGACTAAAAGTTTTACTGAAAATCACCTAATGTGTCATAGACACAACGTATTAATCCGCTCCATCTAAATCCACCGGCCCGCCGTTCTAATTCTGGGACACTTCTCGAAATCCAATTACGATTACGATAGCATAGGCATTCCACACGTGCAGAACTTGTTCACCGACATCTATGGTCAATTTGATTGGCTGTTTTAAATTGGTCGAACTTCAACTGTGTGCGCGCGCTGCCGATCCCCCCCCCCTCCTCCTCTCTCCATGTTGTTGGCGACAACGGCAGGCCAGGCCGTGTGTGGCACCACTTTGAGACTGCCAAAGACCTTCAATTTTCAATTATTCATGTACGTTGCTCTGAACTGTCGGTCCCCATCAATCGAGATTCAGTCAAGCCGCACCGCAATGAGTTTGATTTTTTAAATTCCTGCATGACCAGGTGGAGAATCGTCATTGGGTGTACGCAGCTTACAGCAGCTTACGGTGTGACTATTTAATATGTATGTAATAGTTTTATTGGCAACCCTAGGCTCGGTAACTTCAGAGGTGAAAGGTAACGTCGTTCCCAGCAACCAGTTAAGTACGGAACGGGCACCCACATCAATCACCGGCCTAGAAGTCTTCGAGCGCTCTAGCGAGCTGACTTGCAGTAGAGCTAATGATTTTTTTTCCAGAGCATCAACTATTATGACCATCCTCGGGCACAGCAGGTCCGAAGGTAACGGACATAACCGCACAGGGCCGTGATTGATTAACTCATCAATTAGTCGGGCTAAAAGGGTTCACTCAATTCAATTAGCAAAAGACCTCTGACTAGCGTACACATACACGGGGGCAGGCATGTCTAATGCGAAATTATCTTTTTCGATTTAAAAATACAATGAAGTTCACTCTAAATTTCTTGAAATGGTTACAACCGGTACAACTTTATAATTTGGAAAAATGGTTGAAGGTTGCGTCTGAGACCCTACCGTCATGTTAACGTAGGATCACGCAACGTTGATTTTTATATGATTAGGAGCTTGCCTATTCAAATTACTTGTATGAAAACAAAAAATATGGCAACTTTACTTAAGAAAATTAAGAAATTTATCTGCATTTCATATAGAGAAGGCTCAGTTTTCAGTATTGAGCAGCGAGAAAATATTTTTGATTTAATAATTTGTTGTATTTTAGTATATTTAGAATTTTTATGTAAAAAATTAAATGGTAGGTATAGTATTCCGAAAACAATTATAAGAGTAACAGAATATGTAGAAGATTGCTGTTTTCACCTGCAGTGCAGATAAATTTTCTAAACTTCAAACTTTCAAATCTTTTCTGAGACAACAATGAGATCGAAAATATGCATTTTTCTTTAGTTGTCCTGGCGAAAATGTGAATTTGGAAATAATTTAACAAAATCAAAAACGAAACTACTTCTGTCCTGTTAGCTTACAGAGATCAAAGGCTATTACCAATCCTTCCCCTATACTACAGAGACTGTAGATTACAGAGGCGCCGAGACACTCAAATCCGTTAAATTTTGAAACAAAATGGAAAGCACCATCATAATTAAAGGTAACTCTCCGCTTTCGTTCAAAATTTAGCGGATTTTGAGTGTCTCGGCGCCTCTGTAATCTACAGTCTCTGTACCCTACACTGCAGACATTTTACCGATTCGATCCCTCTTTCTCTATAGCATATCCTTGCCACAACACAATACATTTTCTTTTCACTACTCTTCCAATGAAATGGTAAAGATGCGTCTTGGGGATTGTCCCTTGTTGTGAAACGGCTCCGTTTGTGAAACACCCACTATTTTTGACGTGTTTATTAAACTAGCACTTCCAAATTACGACCAACGTCTTATCAGATTGTATTCTACCTTTTAACTAAACAACAATCAAAATAAAACTTATAGAAAGTTTTGTAGGACATGCGTTCGAAGAAACTACCCAAGAATGTTTTTGCCTTTCTACTATATTTTTTTTAATGTTTTGAGATTGATTTTTTTGTATACCAAAGAAAAAGGCAGTAAAATGCATATAATCTTAGTTTTGGACCTATATGTCATCACACAGACAAATGTTAAGTGAAATAATTGACTCGAAAAATATTATTTAAATTTTTACAAAATGGCGTGTGAAACAGTTCTCCAGTTATTAAAAAAAACAGAAAATCAATTATTCAATACTTTAACGATCACAAACTCTTTCAAAACGCTTTTTAGGCACATGAGAGCGAAATCTGCATATTTGAGATCTCGAATTTCCTGTTTGCATGCATGGTACATGCATTGATTAAAACTCAGATTTGGTTGATTAAATTAAGAAACTGATAAATTATTTGGCATTTAAGGTGTTTTCCGTTAATAAATGATTATAGTACACTCAAGTCGCTTTTTACGCGAAGGATAAGTCCCGCGTAAATTCCGAAACTCGCGTAAGAAAACCGCGTAAAAATAGTCGTGTAAAAAACAAACCGCGTATAAAGCGACTTCAGTGTATTTCATTTTCATTTAATAGTTCTTTATTTGCTGGTCTTCTTCGTATGTTTTGCCTTTCTAACATGTAAAAATATAATATAAAGGTATAGGAATCACTCGGAAATTTGTGTGTGTGTGTGTGTGTGTGTGTGTGTGTGTGTGTGTGTGTGTGTGTGTGTGTGTGTGTGTGTGTGTGTGTGTGTGTGTGTGTGTGTGTGTGTGTGTGTGTGTGTGTGTGTGTGTGTGTGTGTGTGTGTGTGTGTGTGTGTGTGTGTGTGTGTGTGTGTGTGTGTGTGTGTGTGTGTGTGTGTGTGTGTGTGTGTGTGTGTGTGTGTGTGTGTGTGTGTGTGTGTGTTTTTTTTTACGTGGGGAAACGCTCTATACCAGGCACACTAATGATGATGTGGCACAGTGTGGGACTCTAACCCACTAAAACCTCACGGGCGTCTCACCTTAACCCTCCCCGGAACTACCGTTAAGTATTACTTCGGGGGAGACTGTGTATGTACACTACTCCGTGCCCCTGTCGAGACGTGAACCGATTCGGAGATGGCGACCGTCATAACGTCCACTTCTTCACAGCCACTCTCTCAGGATTCTGCCATCCGTGATGCTACTCATGCTCCTTCACCGTCCACTTTCCTTTCACCTGTCGAGACGTGTATCGATGTAGGGATGGCGACCATCTTAACTTCCATCCCTTCACGGCCACCCTCGCAGGATTTCTTCCTATGACGCGCGTTTGCTCGCGTAATCCCCGACGATGGATTTATTCTACTCCGTCAGAGATTTCCCCGGCGATGGAATATCTCCCGACTCCGATACGCGAATCGACTTCTTTAGCTGCTTGCACTGTGTCCATCTCACCGATGCCGGATGGCTGCTCGTTTCTCGATTTACGTTCCTACAGTAGCTCCTACAGAATTTGCGTCACTGCTACGCTAACGGCATTCCAAGTGGCTTCTCGACACATTTCGGTGACAATATTCTCCGCATAAAGAGTGGGCATCTCTCTTCGCGCTGCCTTGAATCTTGTACAGTCGAACACTACATGTTCTGGCGTTTCATCCACGTTTCTACACTCCGGACAGAGGGGTGACCTTGCATGTCCGAATCGATATAGGTACTGTCTAAAGCAGCCGTGACCAGACAGAAATTGCGTCAGGTAAAAGTTTACTTCTCCATGCTTTCTTTTTACCCACGTCGAGAGATTCGGTATTAGTCAGCGGGTCCATCTACCGTTCACGGCCGGTGTCCCATTGGGACTGCCACTTGACAATTGACTCCATTCGCACCAGTTTCCTTATGCCTCTGGTTTCCTTCCGCCTGCAGCACTCGCTGTCCTCCTCCAGGATTACGTCGATGGGAATCATCCCGGCCATAACCCACACTGTCTCCAACGAGATAGTCCTGTATGCACTTGCGACCCGCATTGCCATGAGTCTGAACGTACCGTTTAACTTCGCTCGAACCCGTTTAGTATTTAATGCTGCAATCCAAGCTGGACTACCGTACCAAGTATCGACGAGAATACACTGGCCAGAAAGCGTCCTCTACTACTCCTTGGTCCTGAGTTGTTCGGCATTATCCTAGTAAGTGTATTAGTGACCTTCGCCCTTCTCACAAGCGTAATCAACGTGGTTATTGAAGTTTAGTCGATCATCACACATTACTCCCTGGTATTCCAGCCTCCTTTGCGAGACTATGACATGATCTCCGACGATGATTTTTGCCTGCTGCACTGCTTTACGGTTACTAATCACAAGTACTTCCGTCTTGTGGTGAGCTAGCTGGAGTTTCGCTCCCTGCATCCAGTGTGCTAGCCTGTCTATGATTTCAGTCGCCAGCATTTCCATTTCTTCCAACGATTCACCTGTGACCGTTGGTACTACATCGTCTGCAAAGCCGACAATCTCGACTCTTTTAGGTAGCTTTAATGTCAACACGTCGTTGTACATTCCACTCCAAAGCGTTGGACCGAGGATGAAACCTTGAGGGACGCCCGCCGTAATCCTGATGGACTATCGTCCAACTGATGTGTCGTACACCAGCACTCGATTCTGAAAGTAGCTTCTCAGAATTCTGAACAAGTAGTCGGGGACCCTCATTATGTGCAGTGCTATGGCGATTGCTTCCCTGCTGGAACTGTTGAAAGCGTTCTTAACGTCTATGGTTATCACGGCGCAGTATCGATCACCTCGTCGCTTCTGCATTAACGATTTCTCGGCTTTTTCGATTACAGTCCGGATTGCATACACCGTGGACTTTCCTTTCCGTGAATAGCATTACGGATGGCAGAATCCTGAGAGGGTGGCTGTGAAGGAGTGGACGTTATGACGGTCGCCATCTCCGGATCGGTTCACGTCTCGACAGGTGCACGGAGTAGTGTACAGACACAGTCTCCCCCGAAGTAATACTTAACGGTAGTTCCGGGGAGGGTTAAGGTCAGACGCATGACCGACCTAAACATGTCCGGAAACGCCGAAATCGCCGTTTTCAAAGCAATGTTGGGGATTCCATCCATTCTGGGTGCTCCAATCCCTTTGCAACTCTCACAAGTTTCTCATTGGTAATTATTCTTTCCGCGGCGTTGCTATCCTCTTGCTCACGATAGGATGTCGGGGGCCAGGTCGTTAGGGCATGCTGCGAAAAGAGTCCCCTGATGATCACCTTCAGCTTGTTTGGACATGTTTTAGCGGGCATCGAAGGGCCTTTCAACCTTTTCATGGTGATGCGGTATGCGTCACCCAATGGGTTGGCGTCAGCGTCTTGGCACAGCTCCTTGAAACAGTTAGATTTGCACCGCTTGATCTCCTGTTTCAGCGTAGCCCTAGCCACTCTGTAGAGTTCTCTACATGCCTCTCTTTCCGTCTCAGATCTTGCTCGATGTGTGAGTCTTCTGGCGCTGAGACATCTAGCTCTATGTTCGCTTAGTGGCTCATTCCACCAGTACGCTGGTCGTCGTTTGTTCCTGGGTTCCAATTTTCTTGGCTGTGTCACATGCTCTCACTAGCCTTTCCGTCAGCTCATCTGCGTCCCGGACTGGAGGGCCACTCTATGCTCGCAAAGCTTCGACAAAAAGATCGCTGTCGAATTGCTTCGTTTTCCACTTGCGCTCATAGATTCTATGCCCCTGTGGTGGTACAGTGTTTCGCTGGCCAATGTAGTACCGGATCGCCTGATGGTCACTGTGAGTGTAACCCTCGCAAACTCTCCAGTTTGTGTTTGCCAGTTTGTGTTTGTGACTGCAAAAGGTGACGTCGATAATGGATTCTCGCCCATCTTTGCGGAAGGTGCTGGTGGTGCCTTCGTTCATTAGGTTGACATCCAGTTTTGCAAGAGCTTGTAGTAGACTGTAGCCTCTTGCATTGGTGCATCTGCTTCCCCAATCCACTGCCCAAGCATTAAAGTCTCGTCCAATCACGACTGGTCTCCGATTGGTGCTCGTGATCACTTCATGGATAGGATATCTACCCGTAATATAAATTGCAATCCAGCTACCGTTGTCAGGAGGAACATGATACGGTTCAGCAATAATTGCAACGTCGCACTCCGTTTGTGTAGTTGACTGCCACAGCAGTTGTTGTGCCGCGTCACAGTGGTTCAGATTGGTTTGAGTCACCCTGCCAGTCAACGTGTTTTTATAGACCGGCCATCTTGGACCACCTGTAAAGTGGCCATTTCCCTCCTCCTTGGTACACAGCATACATTTTGGCGGCTTAGTGCTGTCTTTCACAAAATGACCAGTCTCGCCGCATTTCCGACACTGCTTAGATCTGTTCGGCGCTTAGCAGTTCCTTGCCTGGTGAACAAAGTTTAGACACTTAAAGCATCTTTCGGGTAGTTGGGTAGCTCTCAGTGAGCACACTGACCCGTCTCCAATACCTTACTGGCAGCTGCGACTGGGAGTTTAAATGCAGCTATCTGGGTACCCCCGTATCCTTTTCTCAGCCGTACAGAGACAGCCGTACAGAGAAAGATACCTCTCCTAGATGTGCTTGTTCTTTCAAGGCAGTTACTTGCTCATCTTCCGTTGTGATTTCGTTCAGGTTTCTACACTCGAGTGTCGTCTCTTTGGACAAGGCTCTCACCTTCACTTCGCTACCCAAGAAGTTTTCTATCACCTGCTTATAGGTAGAGCTCTTGACCGAAGGGTCCTTCTTCAACTCAAAAAGCATATCTCCGTTTTGCGTGCGCCTGGTTTTCGTCACGTTGTCACCCAATTCCTTGACTGCAGGGTCATTCCTTACTCTTCGCAGGACTTCAGCGTAGGTGGCTCTATCCTTTAGTTCCACCACTAGGGCGTCACCTTTCTTTCTCAGCCTTCGTGGTTGCATCTTTGGCTCCTTCTTTTTCTTGCCAGTGACCGTGTTCCAGCCATCTTTTTCGACTATTACCTCCTCCGTTTTCTGGTTCATAGGCCCTTCGTGAATGTCTTTAAGCTTTTTTTTTCGCTCCCACCTCTTCTGGTGACGTTCTAGCCCGTTTCTTCGATAGCGGGTTGTGGCGACGCGGTGTCTCCTCGCTTTCCGCTCGGTTCGCTTCCTTAGCATTTGCCAACGCTTTTTCAGCCATTTCTACTCTCGTTCGCAGGCTCTGCTGTTCCTTATCGACAGCATGAATGGCGGATTTTAACCTTATCGCCAGCTGCTTGATCTCTTTGTTCACGTAGTGTTTGTCCTTGACAAAACCGTAGAGTTCTTCGGCTGCCTTCTTGACCTCCTGCAGCTTCAATTTACTGCACGGCAGTCCTTGTTGCTTTTATTATTGCCCAGTACCTGCTGTCCTCCTTGGGGATTCTCGCTCCTTTGGGCATTTTCCATATCAGCCTCGGTCCGAGTTGGCGAACGCTGTAATTTCGCACTTCGGGCGAACGGATCTTCTTTTGCTTTTTCTCCAGCTTGTTGAGGTGTTTGTGGATCTATTTCCATGCTGTTGGGCCCCAACTCTAGGCCGCTATCTCCACTCGTATTTGTGTAGTCGCCTTTACGATCCCATGGGTATCTATGCAAGCAGGGAGGCCATAGCTAGGGACACTCCCCCTATCCTTCATGGGGATAGGGATGTCAGCACCCGACCAGCATTAGTCAGGAATGTATCATCTGAGCCTACACCACTGCACTTTGACGTGAGTGACGAGCTTTGAACGTACCTAGAGACCAGCCACGGTTTTAATGGGACGGATGGCAGCTGTACCATTAGCCTACTCGCCGTTTCGGGAAGGTGTCACCCTTCCTTACCTAATGTAGTAGAATAGCACAGCTTTCGGCCCTACAGCGTCTAATCCGATCGTTTTCCCGCCATTCCAGTATACCATAATTAGGATCTTCCTGGAACCAATCCTAATGTGCTCCTGACCTGGCTTTTAGGTTTAGAGTCCTGAGCTCTAACAGGACACTACGACGTCTGCAGTTGGTTTATGGGACTTGAGCTATGCTTGCGTCTATTTACCACTGCACTACGCCACCCGCAAGGCACTACGTGCCCCCTCTCCCTGTTAGCACACAACCGAGGGTGCAACCAAAGACTGGTATTTGGTCGATCCTAAGCACGCTTGCGTCTTAGCCGGCACCACGTGAAGGTAGGGATAAGAGTTCCTGCTCCCATCTAATGGCTATATTCCCGAGCAGGAGCGAAGAGCAAACTAATATAAAAACAATATCAAACTGTGTTATAATGCCATATTTTGTTATTGAATAGATATGGAGAGACATTGATAACACATTTTGTTATTGAGTAGATATTTTAAACAGTGGTTGTAAGATGAGTTTAATAACTGATTTTGTTATCATATCTTATTATGACCTTAAAATGACATTCAATATGTTTCATAATTTTTTTTTGTTGATTAAAGAGATTTAAGATTATAAATATTTTATAAAATAATTTGTTAATATTTCATATGCTACTGCATTTGTTATTCAATACCTTAATAATACTAAAATATGTTATACTAAACTCTGAATACATTCATGTTATTGCTTTGTTATTCAAATAACACAAGTAGTTATTCTTTTGGTCTTAAAGGAGCAAAATTTTGATATTATTTTTTGTTATTTTACCAACTATGTCAGCCAAAACAAGACCAAATTTTGATATGAGTTATTCGATTTCCATAACATATTTTGATATCATTTTGCTATTCGCTCCTGCTCGGGATGGGTCGCACAAAGCCCAACACCCACACACACACACACACACACACACACACACACACACACACACACACACCCACACACACACACACACACACACACACACACACACACACACACCCACACACACACACACACACACACACACACACCCACACACACACACACACACACACACACACACACACACACACACACACCCACACACACACACCCACACACACACACCCACACACACACACACACACACACACACACACACACACACACACACACACACACACACACACACACACACACACACACACACACACACACACACACACACACACACACACACACACACACACACACACACACACACACACACACACACACACACACACACACACACACACACACACACACACACACACACACACACACACACACACACACACACACACACACACACACACACACACACACACACACACACACACACACACACACACACACACACACACACACACACACACACACACACACACACACACACACACACACACACACACACACACACACACACACACACACACACACACACACACACACACACACACACACACACACACACACACACACACACACACACACACACACACACACACACACACACACACACACACACACACACACACACACACACACACACACACACACACACACAGGCCGGTGAACCCCCTAACACAGCAGTTATGGTGCCGATCAAAGTAACTTTGATCGGCACCATAACTGCTGTGTTAGGGGGTTCACCGGCCTGTGTGTGTGTGTGTGTGTGTGTGTGTGTGTGTGTGTGTGTGTGTGTGTGTGTGTGTGTGTGTGTGTGTGTGTGTGTGTGTGTGTGTGTGTGTGTGTGTGTGTGTGTGTGTGTGTGTGTGTGTGTGTGTGTGTGTGTGTGTGTGTGTGTGTGTGTGTGTGTGTGTGTGTGTGTGTGTGTGTGTGTGTGTGTGTGTGTGTGTGTGTGTGTGTGTGTGTGTGTGTGTGTGTGTGTGTGTGTGTGTGTGTGTGTGTGGAGCGCTTTTATTCTCACTCATTTTTCTCAGAGATGACTGGACCGATTTTGATGATCTTAGTGTCAAATGAAAGATCTAGGTGAATGTAGTAGTGCAAGGCGCATCCTCCGCTTGAAGTAATTTATTGATGTTTTCACGAAGTGCTACCCAGTATAGTTAACAAAGACGTAGTCTTATACCAAAAGAATTTTGAGATCATTCAATGAAGATAGAATTACTAGAGTCAGAGAAAAGGAGAAATAGATGGTTCAAATCAAATTAAAAGAAAACATATTCAAACACAATCCCAATAAAATTTAGAGGTTATGAAAATGAATGTAAAACTGAAATATTAAATTTAATTAAATTTAATTTGATGAAAGAAATTGAAAGAAGAAAATAAAGGCAAATATTAAAAATGTCTCTTTGGCAAAATGGATTTTATTTCCTGGTTCGCAACCTGAACAAAATGAACATCGCTCAGGACAGCATCAATTATGTTGGATATCGCCGTTTAACAGTGACCCCATCAAGTGGGGTGTGCGCGCGGTCGATTTGCCTCTCACTTTCATTGCCCACACAGGGTTGAGCGCCCGAGCGCCTACTGACCGAGATTGCAGGACGCAGAATCTTTGTCGTTCAGTTTGTTGCTTTTGCATCAGTAGAATACTTTCAGCAGCGTCATTCATGACCATCATCATCATCATCGGCAACAAGAGCGTTGGTCGGTCGTTCGGTCGATCGCCCGCCGTCTCAGTCTGGTCTGGTTCGAGTGTGGGGGTCAGTTTTTTCTATTTATTTTTCAGTTCTTCCACTTTTGCTTTCGTCGACGGATCACCGACATCTTTTCACCTGGTGTGAAATACGTAAGCAGTACCCCTACGGCAGTCTATGCTTCGTGCTGCTGCTGTGGCGATCGCAGATGGATTTTGAATTCAATTTAAAAAGTTCTCACGATGAATGATGCTGCTCGTTGGCAGTGGTAGACGAGATGGTTTACCGGTCGCATGATTTGTTTTCTTTTTTCGGTGGTAAACAACTGGCAAAAGCGTTGGTGGTGACAAGCGGTAGTTAGTTTGGTTCAAGCGGTCTTAAAATAAACTGACTGAACAAGGTGCAGTGTGAGGGAAACAGGGATAAAGAAGGATTGCCGAGGAACTATTTGCACATAATAAAATAAATACAATTAACAAACTGTAATCATACCAGCTTGTAGTTGAGTTTTAGGCATTTGTTGAAGAAAACCGGGTCTACGTCGTCTTACCTGCAAAGAAAAGAAAAAAATCCATTTAATTTTATTATTATATTAGTTCCATTGATGTTTAATTGCACAAATCTGCACGTAATTGCGGTCATGTGATCAGTATTATTCACCAGAAATCTTTTATAATGTACTCCAAAGATAGATAACAGTTATCAAACCTCGAAAGTTCGAATTGGCAAAATGTGCTTAGTAAAGATTTCTTGACACTTTGATATTAATATCACAATATTCTGACAATGCTTTCAAGAGTGCTTCTTTCAAAAACAAGAATTCACGAAAATTGCGGAAAAAATGTTGCGCGAATTTTCTTAGTTTTGAGGAAAAATGACATCTAGAACAAAATGATTGACCTCAAAATTTTTCTATGAGGCTATTTTAATTTTTGAATAAAAACAACATGAAATGAAAAGATCGTGTGCACGTGGGCTGGGTGCATCGCGTGAAACTACCATTGAATCATTGGGACTGCAACAACATTGCTTCAATTATTACTCCATATTTTACCACGCAATCGGTCGAATAAATAAAAACAACAACAAATCAACTTTTTACTGATTTAGATTAAGCGAACACGCATTTGCATTCATAACTGTGCGTATTTTGGTTAGTTCTAAAAATAGTGCACGGAATTTGATTCAATTACACATACGAATATGTATCTCTATATACGAAATTCTCCAATTTCAACGAACGCATCTTACTGGTTAAAAAACGCCTTTCACTCTGATTGCAAAGCCTTTCTAAATGAGGAAAGCGTGAGCCTTTCATAGGTCAAGGTTCGCTTCCCCGTGGTCCCGGCCCGGCAGACCGTTCGTGTCAATTCCGGTTGTGATTTAAATCACATTTCCCACCCCTTGCATGGAGTCAACCGTCTCTGCGAACAGCCTCAGCTAGATCCCTCTTGAGCGCTAATAATAATTGACAAACAGGATTTAATCTAGACCATTTCACGGGAGCTCCCTGATCGCACCTACATAATGTACGGTAGCCATAGATCGCAAGGTTTTGTGCACCAGCGACAGCAGAGAGCGCCCGTGCCGTCGTCGTAGGTGTGAATGAGCTTGGCAATCGCAGAGTCGAACCCGTTCGTCCGTTTCGTTTCGCTACCCTCGCTTCGTAAATCAGCGGAGAGCATGAGCCGGAGCTTGCCGGATTCTGATTGATTTATGGACAAAGTGTCAGAAGTTTGGTACGTAAAAGTTTCGCTGTGATTTGAATTTGTAATAACCATTCGCGTCAAGTGTCATTGGTTGTACCAGTTGTTGAAAAAGGATTTTCGCACGCTCCGGAGGCCGGCCTCTGTCGGCCGACAGTGACTCTGACCGTCTACTAATCTAGAAGGATGTGCCACTGTCTGTTGCTGGTTTCTTGACTGTACGTACATATGAGAGCGACCTTTGCAACCAACGTGAGAGGTGCCATCGTACTGCCGTTGATTGACCAGCATCAAATTTAATTACCTGTATCTGCGGATCATGATCCAGCGCTTTCCGTCAGATTAGCGCAATCCGGTACCAAACTGACAATTACCGCTGATGTGTTGTGGGACAAATTTCAACCAACCACACCGTTTTGGGAGCGGAATCGCTTTTGGCAGTGCAACCGCCGCTGATGACATTATTTGTGCCATGGGAACGTTCATTTTCCGATGCACGTAAGGGAGCAACAGAGATAGCAAGCAACCTTATCCGCAGTTATGCATCTGAAGCTCGTAACCCAGTGCGTATAGCTATCACGATCTGACCTGACGTTGCTTGTAAAATGAGGAAAATTCACGTCAAAAAGCGTAGTGAAATAAGATGACGTTGTGGTTTTGGTGAGATTGTCTACTGGGTAATGCAACGTTTTCTTGAATTTAAACTGGTTCTGGTGGCATTGTCCGACTATACATGTTAATGTTTAATTTTGAACTATTTTGAGTGTTGGATTTGAATGTTATCCTAATATCCTAGTCCTAATTTCCACAACTAGTATTACAACTACATTAATTATTGGGCTTAAAATCATTCACAAACGCATTACATTTTAATTTGGAAAAATGGAAAGAGAAATGATCTAATACGCTGAATAATATAAACAAATTAAAACAATTTCAACAAATTTAAGGATAAGCTATGAATTTTTGATATTTGGTTTACTTTGCCTTTACGAACCAGTATCGATCCACCGCCGAACAGATTATACCTATTCTGTCGGTCTATCAATACTCTATTTTCTTTGATGTATTTTCCTTGACCTGATATAAAAGTTTCAAACTAACAGGCTACCGTAAGAAATACAATTACACATTACAAATGCAAAGAACTTGATACTAGAGCCACAAATATTAATACTGATCATCAGCCTCCGCTACGTGGTCTCCAATCAGTTCGAAATTTATTAAAAAGTATTTAATGGTATTAAAATCCACAAACATACTGAATAAGTCTTCAGGTTGTACTGCTGAAACTTATCTAAGATCTGTCGCAGAGCAAACATTTGATCCGTAGAATCTCTCTAAAAAAATCAGAGGTTGTGTACAAGACACGACCGCATAGGTGACATAGGGCTACGTAAGTCTCCTTGTAGTAATAGTAGCATGTAATAATACGATTCTTCATGTATACATGCTACTGAAACATGCGTTGTATGTAACATTTATCAAAGTAGTCCCTTTTTTTCTAATAACACGTTAAAACTGTGATGGCGTCTTTTCCAACCAATCACGAAGTGAGGATTTCCAGTTGGGCAATGGTTCATTATTTTCAATTTTTCAATAGTGCGCACTTCAATATCAATAACTTTCTTTATTGGTGTAGATGCGTAGAAGAGATTCTGAGGGGTTATATACAGTTAGAATTTTCGATTTTCTCGATTATTTCATGATTGTAGTGTACATATATTTAAGTATGCACACAGAAAATTTCATGCCTCTCCGGCAAATATTAACGAAGTTATACGCATATTTGTAACGACGTGTCAGAGCGATTGAAGAAAGAACGCGAAACTTTGAGCGCGTGTTTCTCGAAACCGTGTTTTCAAAGTCGGTGAGCAAGAATTCTCGAAAACGGCTGAACCGAATCACTTCAAATCTTGACACATGTTTTCTAAAGATATCTTCTACAGATTAATCGAAAGTTTTACCTCACCGATTAATATGTCTTGTTTTACGGACAAATTAAGAGCAAAATTTATGCCAAAAATCGATTTTTTATGCTTGACAAACCGCCATTTTGTCAAAAATGATTATATTGCTAAATCCTTCGATCAATCTATAGATAATGTATTTTATCATCGATTCCTTTTCGGTTTTTCGATTTTCGATAATTCAGTCCAAAGATATCGTGCTCACCGCAAGACGCCTTATTTTAGAAGAGTTCCGGAAGATTGCCTATAGCAAATATTTAAATTACTTTTTTCAAAAACAAAATATGTTAAAATACAGCCAGAAGCTACTGTAAGATGTATACAAATTTTCACCTTAATCAGTTAAAGGGTTTCCTCAAGAAAAATCCACTTTTTTAAGCGCCCTAACTGTATATAACCCCTTAATATAATTCAATGGTATCGTGCAGACGCTAACTCCATAAATTCGGGATGTTGTCGTTTTGTTACCTACACTATTCAGCAGTGTCTGGACAGTTTCGATCTGGTCAAGTCTCCTCAAGTCTCCTAATAACCTCTACAGGGTGTTTAATAAGTTCGAAGACATTTTAAAAATGTGTTTAGAAATGAAAATACAAGATATTCTTTTCTGAGTCAATTTTTATTGAAGCAGTGTTTATTGAGAACCTTTACGACATATATGGTGGAAGCACTTCGCCTTTGTGCTTTTACGTTTCTCAAAAGTATCACACGCGGCACGCAGCTGGTCCATGGGCAGCTCGTCCCAGATCTTCGAAATGAGCTTCTTAAAGTACAACCATACATAAAAGTTCAGGGGATTACGATCGGGAAGCTGGGAGACCACAAAGTCTTATCGAGAAAATCAGCTAAATTCTCCCGACACCACGCTTGGACGATACTCGCCGCGTGGGCCGGTGTGCAGTCCTGTTGCAATACGGAATGATCTTTCCCCCCTTCTCCAGACTTCCCTAGTAGCACAGGCTATTCTATTAAGTTACAGTATCCCATTTATCACCAATTTTAGTCATAAATAGGTTGTCGAAACAAAATGTGACAGAAATGTGCTACTTGGGTTCGGTCTTATAGTACGCGGCATTGATTTTCACGTTTTTCTCGATAAACACCATTGGAAGCTTCCCACGCTTGGATACGGCCCCCCAAACCATCAGCGACGCGGCACTCTGGAACCGCGGGTTTTTTTTATGTGGGACGGGGGGATGCTGACTAACGTCGGCGCCCACAGCAGATCATTTTGGACATTGTGCTGCTATTGCAAGACGAAGAGTTTCTCATCAGAAAACACGAACTCCTGACCAGCGTGCCGTGAAAGTATCAGTTTTGCTCTGTCCAGCCTCTTCTTCGTTGTAGCCTCCGTTACCCCGTGAACCTTGCGTTCCTTGTACGGCTTGCATCACAGGTCCTTCGCCATGATGGTGTGGGCAGTCCCGATCGACACATTCAGGTCAACGGTGGTCTGCCGTATTGAGCGGTTCATTTTTCGACAAAGCCGCTTCCTCACCACCTTGATGGCTGCTGGCGTCCTCGCCGAACGCGGCCGTCCGGGTCTAGCACGGTCCTTGGTCGAGCCCGTCTCCCGCTACCGACGGATGGTGTTATAGTTGAAATTCCGCTTCACCCCGCGGGATTTCAACCACCGAAACATATCGCCGGGTCACTCACCTCTCGCAAACAAGTTTACTACGACGTTGCGGTACTCCTTCATCGCGCGCGGTAAACAAATAACAAATGACATTAAGTCGACACCATGCGTGTCGGTTAGGCTATATATAAGGCTAAAGCTGACTCCAATACCCATACACAGAATGCACATGATGCGCACTTACAAAACGATGAAAATTTGTATTCGAACTTATTGAACACCCTGTATATCCTAACGCCGGTGGGGTAATTGAAAAGAAACATACTCTTGTCCGGCATCCTCGTGACGGGACGGTGCCACAATAATCTCGTGAATGTCTCTAGCTGTACAATGCATATTTTATTTTGTAAGTAGCCCTCCACAAACCCCCGTTACTAAAAAGCTTACACAAACAGAGCAACTCACTGACTATCTCTCCAAGGAGCTCGCAGTTGATTTTATACGTTCAGTTTATCCGGCTATTCTTTCTTTTTCAGTATCTGTTGCTGGAATATGACTACCGTATGTTGCCCTGAAATCAGTGAAAATACGATGTGTGGCCGTGTTGCACTCTCTTCTGTTGCTATTGATGATAAACAACATAATGAGATTTGGGAAAGCACCTTGATCAGCAAAATACCACGGTAATGACAGCAATCAAGCTAAACGCCCTAGGACAACCCACTTCTTTAATCCATTCGTCAGCTAGTTACTCATGATCCCAAAGATTTGTATAGTTCTGCCATCAATCGGTTTGGTTTCAGGTTTCGTTTCCTATTGGTTCACCATGTCATAGAACCTCCGGAATAGTTGTTTTAATTCTTCGCGATCTCTGTCCTCTTTCTGGGGCTTTGCTTCTCTCCGACAACTGCTGGCACATTCCGCCAAACAAGTCATTTCTCCGCGTATCATAGTTGCAGCGTCTGTCTCCTCGTCGTCAGCCGTCTTCGAGGGTCGAAATATCTAACTTCACAGGGAAAGATAGAGCCTCTTTCAGTAGGTGCGCGAAGTTCCCGTTCGTCCCATGCAGACCATGGAGTTCGATCACTGGTCTGGATATCCTCGATGACTGACGTGTGTCCCGTGGCGAACAGCTGTCATACCTCGCCTCCAGCTACGTGTAGAATGCTTCGTTTTCGTCGATCTGCGGACAGTGCACGTTTATGATGGTTGTAACTGGATTTTTGTGAATTGGCCCGCTTACGGGAATAAAACAATGTTTAAGACCACTGAGCTATGAGGTTAGGACGGGTCTTTAACGAAACAAAAGAGGGATCGGTGAAGCTATGTTTACCCACTAATGCACCCCTAATGGGTGTATCCGGCCACCTTTCACACCTTCCGCAAAGGCAGAGGCTCGGATCGCAGAACGGGTCAGACTAACCTTCTCCATCAATCCCGTTGGTTCAAGGTACCTCGCGATGGACACTGCTCCGGTTTCTGGGAAATGCGGCTCTTTGGCGGTTATCCGTGGCCTTCCCCCACGGGTTCTTCTGGATGGCTGGAATAACGGATGCGGTCAACGACGACCAGTATAGCGTCCCTTCGGCACTTTGGCACTCGCGGAACCTTTATAAAAAGAATGGACAGATTTACCCTAAAGTATGGAATTTGGGGTACACACTTAACAAAAATCACCGAATTCGGTAAAATTTTACCGAAATCTAAACAGCTGAACGTTCGGTAAAAATTTCGATGGTGCCAATCGACGTTTACAGATCATTAGTAATGTTTAATGCAATAAAAAATTTTGCCGAACGTTCAGCTGTTTAGATTTCGGTAAATTTTACCGAATCGTTTAAGTGTGTAAGTCTTGACTCGCTCACAGTCCACTTCAGAAACAAAACCTCGGCGATGGCGTCCTACGGGTCTCCTTAAAATGGCGGAAATATTCTTTAAAGCGTCAACTGACGTATGTGCTTATGCTGTGGGGCGATAAGTTCACAGAGAGCATTAAACCGGCAGTCGATGAAAGGGATGGGGGTTGATTGATGAGCGGTAGGTTTGATATAGGATAGGATGGGATCGTGATCGGTGGTTTTGGATTGTCGTCTCGGACTCTACTCACACTTGCCTACGCTTCCAGTGATCCGAATTTTAAGATACACCGGTCGGGGTGGTTACTAGGCTAGTGATAGTTCAGTCGATTCCCATCTCTTGGAATCGTTACATGATGTAGTTGAAGAAATGGTCTTTTTTCCCCAACATACATATTTTCTCGTTGATCGCCTTCCTATCCATCACGCGATCCTACATTCGGCCCATCACTAAAAAGTGTAATCCCAGCTCGCTGGACGCTTCATTGCGTCCAATGCTGCTGCAATGCCAGGATACCGAACTTTCGGGATTCTACTTGTTCGAGCAGCACTCTGTCGCCACCTACGAAATTCAGCGATCTGTAGTTTCATGCAGCTCGACAAAATTGGCATCCCTGCATGAAGGCGAATATAAATTGCATTCAACGCATATAGTTTTATCCCTGGTAGTATTCTGTCAGCACATGCACATGACTACTGAACTGCTTACAGTGTTCGTCTTTCTATGTTTTCTACCCTTCAAAACAAATTATTTATGAAATGCAGTGCTGAATGATTAGTCGACTAATCTGTCAGTCATTTTCTTGCTCATGACTGATATATTAGATATAAAAGCTTAGTTTTTTATATAGTCTGCGTTTTGAAATCAACCCAAATCTGGCTGAAGGGAATTAATTAAGACTTCGAAGCAATGTTTACGTTTATTGTAATTTCCCTTGCTAATAATAATTATCTGTCACCTGAAGAAGGAATACAAATAAATAAACATATGAATATGAATATGAAGCTTTAATATGGATTCCAAATGTTGTCGCACTCATTCCTTGGATTCGAAAATTAGATTACATTTTGTTCTTTTTATTTCTTATGCTGCATGAATAAAGCAATTTGCTTTGGTTTTTCCTGTCTAACCTTATCCAGCTTTTTACGAACCATAATGACGGAAGGCATAATCCGAGTTCGTATTATTTTAACAGCCTTTTTGAAATTTCTGTTTACATTGCACGTTTTCTTTCCGCATGTTCCTTTAGTTTCGCTGTGAGAACCTGAGGAAAGGAAATGTGCGATGTAAACAGAAATGTCAAAAATGCGGTTCAAATAGTACGAACGCGGATTATACCTTCTGCCATTATGGCTCGTAAAAAGCTGGATAGAAGTAGAGCAAACTCGTTTAATCATACGGCCCGTTGTCGGTAGTTCAAATTGAATGAATGATTCACATTTGATTCCATTCACTACTGTCAAGAATAGATGGATGTAGAGAATAACCGGAACACGAACGCAACTGATTCGTTCGAATCGTTGGTTCCAGGTTGGCAATCTTATCTGTACTAGAACCCGTAATGAATGAGCATTGCCTTGCCTTAATTTAGGCGTATTGTATAATAATTGGAATGTGAGTTTCCTAAGCAAAGGTTCACGTCCTTTTTCAAGGCTATTGTCTATTCATAGTAATTTTATTTAGGCGGGTTGCCTTAGTGTGACCACGCTATTGAGTCTCGTAATGGGACAATTACCATAGCTGTAGTGCAGCAGCAATCAGACGCTGTCGTGAGCCGCTCCTAACTTGGAGTGCACGCGCTCACTAGGGTGAGGAAAGCCATTCCCCGTAGTTACATTCAGCATCCAAGGGTGTTGGTTACCCAATCCCAACTAACGCGTGCATTAAACAATGGAAAATTTCGGATAACGTTGCAAAGAAGCTATAAAAGATTGAATGGAACAAATTGTCTTTAAGCAATCTATAAAAATGCCCCCACGCCCTACCGGGAGGCTAACGGCAATTGAACGGAATCTTAGTTATGGCCGACAAAAAGATGGACTTCGGCATGTTCTTCAGTTTTTTTGTGGCCTTGGCGATGAACTGTTGCTCCGTTTTGGCCACGAGATTCGTGAAGTAGTTCTTCCCTTCGCAAGACGTTTCGATCAAGGAGCATACGCCACCGCACAAAGCTGACGATGTACAAAACGCTTATCAGACCGGTAGTCTTCTACGGACTTGAGACAGTAACTTTACTTACGGAAGACATACGTGCACTTGCCGTTTTTGAACGAAAGGTGTTGTAGACTATTTTTGGCGGAGTACAGACGGAAAGCGGAGAGTGGCGGAGGCGTATGAATCACGAGCTACAGGCACTGCTCGGAGAGATTCCCATCGTACACCTGGCGAAAGTTAGGAGGCTACGGTGGGCCGGCCACGTCGCAAGGATGCCGGACGACTGTGTAATGAAATCCGTTCTCTTCAAGAACCCCACCGGCACGAGGAATAGAGGAGCTCAACGTGCTAGATGGCTCGACCAGGTTGAAGCCGACTTGCGTGTGTCGAGACGCGCAACGAATTGGCGGCCTAGGACCGAGTACAATGGAGAGGAATTCTTGATACGCCAAGAGCCACCCCGGTTCTCGGCTGAATAAGTAAGTAGGTAAGTTCTTCCCTTTTAGATTTTCCCAAGAAATTTCTATCGGTCGTAGCTGGGGACATTGGGACTGTTGGCGGTCTTTAAGTACAACATTTATTTTCAGCCGATCCATCTCTTTCAGTAATCTGTCTTCGGTCAAAAGACCACATCCTCCTTCGTGGGATGTTTACTATATCTCTCCGTTCACCGCAAGCTCCGAAGCGGCTTAGATATTCACTTCTTGGTAAGCGCTCAGACACGGCCGGCCTCGACTGATGCTTCTACATGTCCATTTTGGCATTTCTTCACCGTTTGACCGGTTGATCCCACCTCCCGGGCCAGCGCCGAAGCGATAACATTCTCTGTCTTCCTCTCTAGCTTCTGCTCTACTTTACGGGTGGTGCACAGCACCATCTGGCGACCGGAACCAGGTTTCCTTTCGACGCTCTTATCTTTTGACAGAAGGGAGAGGATATTCTAAATGCCAGAATGGTTTTTTTTCCTGTGCGATATGCTTATTAAATTTTATGCGTGCTTGTGTGTATTGGGGTTTTACCCTTCCTTCAAAGCTTGATCTACTTTATCCACTTATTCCTCACTGCCAGTACTATCCCATATTATAGCCGTCCCTGGCGAGGACTCATTCGTACCTCTGACCAGTACACTTAACTATAAGGAGGGACTTTTGCACTTTTAAGAGGCTTTAGTGGGTAAATTTTAGAATGCAGCATGAAGGAAGGGTAAATGAGGGCGGGGCTGAGAATAAACCCATGCTGAAGTCACTTGACATCGAATGACTTGACCACTCGCTTGTCAAATCAGACTCGATAACCTTGTGGCTACGTAGCCCCCTGCCAGAACGGTTATATCTGGCGAACTCGAAGTGCCTCACTATGTGTTCAACTTCTTTGCTCCGGGATGGAGCTGGCAGAACGAACTAAGCATCGAGCGCTTTTTTACTGTGCACAACAGAATTGCTACGCCAGCGATGTAAGTAACGTAGGTTCATTCATCTCCAGGTGACAGGACAATCGAATGAAAATCGCTTAAATCAGTTCATTTTTTAATGTGTATATACATTGAGCTTAGTAGTATCCCGGCTGGTACCACGAAGTGGTAGGACTGGGAGGTGCTGGATAAGAGGCTGAGAATCACTTTGGGACCTATTTTATACCTACAGATACGCGAGATACCGACACCGTACGCATTATCCAGCCGTTTAACAGCCTTCACAAACCAAAAACAACTGAAAAATATTACATCATGAATAACTTCAACACGAGCTTAGCGGTTTTGCCTTTTTTTTTCATTGTGGAATGGCAATACTATCGTTTTCTTCGACACTGGTCGATATAGCAACAATATTTTCTTCGCTACTTGCGACAAAACTTGTGGAATGTCGAATCAGTACTCCCGTACATTTAATAACAGATGTCATCCTCACAGTTCGTTTACCGCCTTCGTATTAAAATATTAAAAACACAAAGCGAACTTTCACCGGTAAAATATGTTGCTGTCAAATGATGGGTACAAGGGTATTCAAGCAGGAGATTCAATTTGTGTGCAATTTGCACATTGCTTCAAAGAAATAAAAAAAACGTAAAACGGATCATCAAGTCAGAGGCACTTCGTAATAATGTATAATAGATCCGGACATACATCAAACAATAATGACTCGAACTTAATTTGAAATTATAATGAAAATAGGCTATCATTTATTCATGGTAACACTAAACGCAACTGTAAGGAATAAACAATAAATTTACTTTCGTTTGTTAAATATGTTCTATACACTTTGTGTAAAGTCGAATACAAAAGAATTACAAGTACCTTTACCTACGGGAAAATCTGCTATTCTATTTTCCGTTCACGCCCTAAATGCAACCAAGTGTTATCATCCGCAGCAGGTGCATGGTTGCTGGTAAAACGATTCATTACAAAGTATGCTCCAGTTGGACCGATCTGTTCCGTTCGCCCCCACGCACTGTCCGGTGAATGTGGGAAATACGACGATGAAAATCCTCCAATTACCTACTACGCGGTCAACTGTCCGACTGGATCAAAATACAGAAACTGTTTCCCATGGAAAATGAGCGGCGCGTTTTTTCGCATAAATTTCCACGGCCTAATCAGATACGCTTTTTGCGAACGCAATCAATAAACTCCTTCGGTCGAGCTATTCATCATCATGAAAATCAAAACATTCGTATGAATTTATTCCAATTTAATTGAATATCGATGAATATATATTCACCTGCTTGGTAATAAATCAATCGTACGTTTTGACTTCCTTCTTCTCAGGGATTGTGGGACCCCAGGCTTGTATATCTAGTTGTATAGCGGTTGCAATTGGCGCGCTGCATACGGTGCCGAAGCGCTACACCGATGCAGTCCGTTGCAATGCACGCGGTTGCATGCGAGATAGTTTGCACGGGTTTGTTGAATTTGGAATTAAACCACCCGAACCAGGAAAGGCGCATTGGGATCACATGCAGTGCCAATGTCAACGAAGTCAATTTGACACTAAAATTCAAGCTGAGCCTGGCGGAAGCCAAGCTGGTTAGGTACCCTAATTGGTCAATCGGTGCTCCGGGTGGGATAACGAGCATGTATGTAGGTTGATTTTGGAATCAGTATTATTATTTTTTATGGGAATAAGCTGATTTGGTTAAAATTTCATACTGCCAATCCGGAAGTTGATGGTTTGTATCAAGGTTAAATTAGATTTATATTTTTAAGAGTAGATGAAATTGAAAAGCTATGTATTAACGAGTATGATTTTGACAGCAATGGGTGAAACGTTCCCTGCAGGGTAGGTAGCTTAACAATTCGCATCGGTTTAATCTAGAGCAATCTATCTGAGATAAATGCGTTCTTACGAACAAAAAGGTGCCACCGCGTGTGGTCCCCGTGCGTCAATCTGAGTGTCATTTCTGATTCAATTGGAACCAAGTTTTTTTTCGCCAACTGTTACCGTTCGCTTTGACAACGGATCAGTATTCTGTTAACCAAAACTTAGGTTTCTTGCAACGGAGCGTTAGCGTATGGTTGGTCTTTTGTTCGTTCGCCAAGAAACTTGCGGTCGCCACTTGTTCGATCAATGGCTCAGCAGTAGAACGCTGTTGGAGCTCGAATGCCTGGCTACTTCTTGATGCAGTAGTAAACATCCATTCTACCTTGTCTGTTCAGTTAATAATCAGAAAATTGGTTTTTATAAATATGTTTGATCTTAACTAGAGATAAAGTTTCATTAAGGTTAACACTTTGCACTTCTGCACTCCGAACGAGGCACAGTGTTCCGCGCAATCGTGCAACACCAATACAGGCAGCGCAGCGGCACAAAGTTCCGAACGCTGCTCTCGTTTTGGCCGCGTTCTTTCTTCACCGGCAACGGCCGGTTTGCATTGCCCACCCATTCTGACGGGCAGGGCTGTGGACCACTGGAAGCCGATTGTTGTTTACTCACGAACAGCCGGCATGTGGCAGCCATTAGTTCGGGACAGGTAGGTGGATGGTTGTTCAGGTGTAACATTTATGTCACTTTCGGAAAGATCAACAGATTCAGATTCCATAGGTTGCACTGTGGGCCGTACAGAATGGGATATCTGGGAGATTGATCTACCAAATGTCGATTTTCCGCTACCGGGTACAAGTGAGTAGACCGCTTGACAGCATAGTTAAGAACGGAACAATAACGAATTTTAAAGAATGTGACATTGAGCTTTGTTTGCTGAATATAGATTTAATTTTCGCAAACTGAAGTTGCATTTACTTAAATGCATTTATACCAAATAAACTGAGACGCAGTCAACTTAAGACTGCAACCAGTATAAGCACAGTAATTACTCCTTAAGACTAAATCGTTAATGATTGGGCAAGATGGACTAGCACCATCTATGATCGACATTACCAAATATCAAATAGCAACAGGAGTATCCCTAGAAGTAGCAAGTATTTTTCTGTGGTGAATTCCCCTTCTTTCGTCAAAAAGCGCCACTTTGACCAAAACGAAGACATTCCCAACTAAGCCCAAATTTGAAATGACGGTTTAATCGGTACGAAGAATGGAAAACGAGTGTAATGTCTGTGTTTTAAACAAAATCGTAACATTTTGTATCATGGAATTTATAAGTGGGTACACCTGTATCTTGTTGATCAGATTGCGTTGATTTTTTGATTTATCTGATGAACTGATAAAACGACCCGGTTTTTAGGTGATAGTTTCGGATTTGGATAGCATTTGCATTTCCAGCATTATAATTGAAAACAACGTTTACATTATTCGTATAACCGCGCTTCGTTCTATGTTGTCCACGACGTATGATATTGCTCTAACAAGCCAGTCGTCGAATATTCTTAATAGGACCGCGTCACTAATTTCGCTATTGTCCTGTTCGGCATCCTACTGATTCTCGCACAGAGTCGAAATTCGAACATACGGCGATTAGTTTGTTAGTCCAGCTTCCGTACCTCGATGCTAACTTATAACCGTGGGGTCATATCTCAAAAAATGCGATGATCAGGCCATTACAAATATTTTATATATTTTTTGTCCTTTCGGTATTGGGCAACTGAAGGGGGGGAGAGGGCGAATAAAAACGAAGAGATTTTTTTAATCGAGCAAAAATAATATTCGTTTTAAGCATTTTTGCCTAAAATTTAAACGTGAAAACCAAATCCACAGACAAACAGACATAACACTCGTTTAGCATTCTTCGTACCGGTTAAACCGTCATTTCAAATTTGGCCTTAGTTGGGAATGTCTCCGTTTTGGTCAAAGTGGCGCTTTTTGACGAAAGAATGGGAACTCCCCATAAAAAATACTTGCTACTTCGAGGGATACCCATGTTGCTATTTGATATTTGGGAATGTCGATCATAGATGGTGCTAGTGTTCAGGCAAAATGTGAGGTACGATAATTTTTGTGGATTTTCCTTCCAAGAGTTATGTCTGTTTGTCTGTGCCAAATCTATTTTTGTGTTTCAGATATAACGGGTGACAACTAAAATTTTGGAATTTTTTTCTCAAACTGTCAAAAAAAGACAAAGATACATGAAGAAGATCTAATTCACCGAAATTAAAGATACATTATCCATTGTTGAAATAAAAATTAGTGTACATTTGAAAACGGTCCGTAATCGGCTGTTCGGCGAAGCTTCCGTTTGATGTCCGAACAGGAGCGTTGTACGGCCGTCAACTTTGCGAATGCATCTCTTAATTCAACCAATCAACGGTTTGCAATTCGTGGCTCTCCAGTTATTTCTGTACACCAAGGAACTCGAAATCCCGAGGAAATCTTCGATTGGGCGCACTGAGACAGATTTTTCGGGTCGTGGTTTTTGGGTAAAAGTGGGATCGAAAGGGTATTCAGGAACGATTATGTTTTTTTGGCGTAATGCGATGATGCTCTATCCGGCCAAAACACGTATTGTCCATCTGCATGATTTTTTTGTAGAAACGGGACCAAAATTTTCTTCAAACATTCGTCTGGAACATCTTAATTGATAGCCAAACCAAAGGGCTTGTTGTTGAAGAAACGAGAAAGAGAACGATGTCCTTCTGCGTCCATAATTTTGGCTGAGCTTCCACTACCTTGTTTGCGAATAGTTGTTGAGCATCTTAGGATATGGTAAACAGTTGTAGCCGGAACATATTCGCTTTCTAAATGTTGTATTGTATACTTTTTGCCGAGAATTCTGTGGCAGTTCGTAGAAATGTACATCGCGCTTTCGCAATGCTTCTTGTTTCGACGTCATTTTAAGCAAAACAAGGCAGGCATACACAAAACAAAAAATATTGACAAAAAGAGGAGAGAGAGAGCTAACACAAACATACTCTTATTTCTCTCTGATCTCGTTTATTGTTGAGTATGGCAGCCTCAAAAAAATTCCAAAATTTTAGTTGTGATCCGGTATGTTATTATTTTTCATGCAAAAACGAAAAGAAGGACAAAATCAAATGAATTTTTTTTGCCGATTTTTGGAAATTCCATTGTTTAAATTTACATTGCTGTTTCGTGCTAAAAGCGTTAACTTTACTCGTACACTCATTTTTCCAGTTCTTTAGGCTATAAAGGCCGATTGATTTTATAAAAATTTTTTAATGTGCTCCCGATTTTTGAAGTAAATTTCTCAAGGGGGGAAACAAAAACTTTAAAATTAATTTGCAATGGCCTTACTATAGTAAATAAAAAAATACGTAATGTTTCATGACTTGTGTTTAGCGTCGTACTGTGCGATTGGCCAGATTTGCCCCCGTCAAGGGCGCTAGGTCTTCAGGGCGCCAAAAAGGGCTTGAACTTCAGCAAGGCTCTAGCAATAATTATAACCACTCTCTAATCATTCCTTCAATCGCAACATTTTCTAAAGATTAATCAAAGGTAATCTTCTTTTTCTATAATGGGCTTGTCTGTAGCTCTGATAGGATGTCATAAGAGGCTTATCGGTAACAAAAACAGGCCCCTAATAGGACGTCATGCTTTCGTAGCTATGGGTTCTATCCTCAGTTACCTCACTGGTCGACTCCTGGACTACTCGTGTGCTCAACTGGTCGACTAGACTGCTCGATTTGATTGCTCAAATGAACTGCTCGACTGGACTGTTCGATTCGACTGTTCGACTCAACTGCTCGATTGGACAGACCGACTTGACTGGTTAACTGAACAGCTCGATTTAATTGCTCGACTCAACTGATCGACTGGACTACTCGACTTATTACTCGAGCAGATTGTTCGAAACAACTGCTCGACCGGATTATTCGATTCAACTGCTCGACTGAACTACTCGATTCAACTGCTCGACTGGACTACTCAACTCGACTGATCAACTGAACTGCACGACTGAACTACTCGACTGAACTGGTCGATTCGACTATTCGAATCGGCTGCTCGATTCAACTGCTCGACTAGACTACTCGATTTAACTGCTCGACTTGACAGCTCTACTGGACTGCTTGACTGAGTAGCTTGAATCAATTGCTCGACTAAACTGCTCGACTTAGCTGTTCGACTCGACTGCTCGATCCAACTGCTTGACTCGATTGCTTGATTCGACTGCTCGACTCGCCTGCTTGGCTCGATTGCTCGATATCGCGATATCAACGTGCCGTTCATTTGAATCGGTTCGCGGCAGAAAATGGACGGTTCAGAGCCACTCACACAAAAAAGCCATTTTACCCACCTATAGAATCAGCACAGTGGAGATGTTTTTATTCAGGTAAATAAAACCCAATGAGAGCATTAAAACTACTCGTTTCAGTTTCAGGCTCTGACTCTTTTATGTACAACATCTTAGAGCTTTTCCGGGGAACTTCGATATAACGTACATTTTGATTTTCAATTTGTTCGTTATATCGAATTGTACGTTATATCGAAGCATACAAAAAGAACTCAAAAATATAGCTCATATTACTTTATTTTGTACGTTTAATAAATAATGATGATATAATCCAACTAGAACGGTGTAGCAACCTCTTCCGTGTTTTTTCCTGTATACGGTCCTGTAAATCTACTCTTTTCAATGAAATCATAATATTTCGCAAACAGTAAGAGATAGATAGTTACTGTATTCAGCAAAGTTGCTGACTTTGGTGTGTTCAACAACTTTTTCAACAAAATATTTTTTGGACGCATTTCAAAAAAACAAAATTTTGTGTCACCTTAATAGGTAGATTTACGGTCATACTAATAGTGTATTAAGACTCTCCAAAGACATCACCCTTCGAAAATTACGCATTTTTCAGGTAGCAGCTAATACTTGCGGTATTCCAACTCGGCACCACTGTGCTGTGAAATGTTCTGATCGGAACTCAGGAATCTTTACCGAGGCACTAGATGGCGATTATTAATCTGTAAGATTGACAGGGTATTTGAATTATTGTGAATGAAACTTTAAATACAGTTTCTGAAGAGATTTGCCACACTTGAAAATATGTACGTTATATCGAAGACCCCATAACAAGAAGACTGGCAGCTCTGCCAATATTCGGGAGACACTGATGTTAGCTCGCTCTGCCGGCCAAGGTAGTCCCTGGATGCATCTGTGTGAGCGAGGGCTAATATTCATAACGCCATGCCAACAAAGTCGAACAAACACCAATACAGAATTTTAGTGAGCTTACGAATACTCATGCAAATTTTACCACCTTCGCAAATAGAAGCGTTGCTGATGTTGACGCATGTCGTTTATATGGAAAAACAACAGAGAGGCCAGTCTTGTTAATAATGGGGTCTATAACCGAGATAAATTGTACGTTATATCGAGTGACGTTGTATCGAGGGTATGTTATATCGAAGTTTGCCTGTATTATTGTAATCGTAAGATTTTCGCATAACGTGATGCAAATAAATTTAATATAAAGTTTAAAGAACTAATACAAAGACTAAACATCTTCCCAAACACTGGCAAATGTATCCGCAGTTTTCTTGACAGACATTTCTATTTTCCGGATCGTAAGATTCGGGCTCAACTAGTGACATTGTATTTCGTGTTTCGTGTGAAAAACTGAAACACATTATTCATCACTATTTCGAAGATATTCTCTTAGTTTACTATTGGCAACGCCCAGGAACCTTATTGTAGAACTTGATTCTCGAGATTTGGTTGAAATCTGCTGTCGCATTATATTTCACGTTGCGTGAACTCAACATCTCTTCGTACAGCTTACGAGTCCGGGTTTCTGGCCTCCGTTTATTTTTTGAGTTTCGGTTGGGTTATCTGCTTGTTTCGACTATTTGATCCAAGGGTCAACGTGTTCCGTGTCAGCCGTGAGTCGTGAGAGATTCCTTATACTGTTCAATAGCTCACATCACAGTATTTTTACGACAATCCAGCAGTTTCACCAGCTTCCGAGGTAACACTGATGGATTTTGGAGGTGATTGTGCACTCCTGCATAATGGATACACTAAAGACTTTTTTTACACAGTTTGTTTTTTTCGCTTACTCAAAAACAGTGCAACATAGGGACCATTTACAAAGTACATAATAAATGTCGGGCCTCGCCCAAATGCATTGAGTAATAAATGAATGGTCCCCAAGTTACCCAGTTCCTAATAAGCGAAAAAAAGAACCGTGTAAAATAAGTACTTGAGTATATGCCGGATCAATGACAGTTTTAAACTGCGAACAAATAGACCGAGACAACAGAATGCTGTCAAAAGCTTGCACATCCTGCCACTGGGGACGTCTTTGTTGCTCCTGGATAAGGAGCGCTGGCTAAGTCGTGCATAATTGTAGGTTTGTTTGTTTGAGACTTCTAACCTATTTTTGGTCATTCAGGTCTGTCATGATTTTAGGTAAAACTCTAAAAAAGGGTATACTTGGAGAGAACACTGCACTAGTAAATAAGGGGGCTGCAAAGTGGGTCTTTGCCATGGGTGCCATAATGTCACGCTACAGCTCTGGTTGTGCATTCTGTAAAGCATTCTGTGTGTGTGTGTGCGTGTGTGTGTGCGTGTGCGTGTGTGTGTGCGTGTGCGTGTGTGTGTGCGTGTGTGTGTGCGTGTGTGTGTGTGCGCGTGTGTGTGTGTGTGTGTGTGTGTGTGTGTGTGTGTGTGTGTGTGTGTGTGTGTGTGTGTGTGTGTGTGTGTGTGTGTGTGTGTGTGTGTGTGTGTGTGTGTGTGTGTGTGTGTGTGTGTGTGTGTGTGTGTGTGTGTGTGTGTGTGTGTGTGTGTGTGTGTGTGTGTGTGTGTGTGTGTGTGTGTGTGTGTGTGTGTGTGTGTGTGTGTGTGTGTGGAACACTCTTAATCTCACTCATATTTCTCAGAGATGGCTGGGCCGATTTGAATGATCTTAGTGTGAAATGAAAGGTCTAGGTGTCCCATAGATCGCTTTTGAATTTCATGCTGATCAGACTTTTAGTTCAAAAGTTAAAGTGAACTGATCAGTAAGTGTTTTTGAGTCACACAACATACATACACAGGCATTCAGACTCAGATTTGACCTCCTTGGAATGCTTCCGTAGTGCCTGCTTCATAATAGCTCAGTAGTTTCCGATGGGCTTTAGTTCCAGTGCGTTGCGGGGTTCAAATCCTTGGGTACAAAATAGACCCCGTTGGCTTTGTACCACTCCAGGATATCTTTTTAATAGTGACATGGAGCTAGATCTGGCCAGAAGATCGTAGGACCCTCGTGTTACTTCAACAGAGGAAGCACACGCTTCCGTAGACACGCCTTGAGAGAGATCTGTCCGTTTAAGGTCCCGGTAGTCACGAACGGTGCATTCCGTTTGCCACATGAGCAAATCGCTTGCCAAATCATGTATTTCTTGGCAAATTATGAAAGTTTCTGCTTCCTTATTTCTTCCGGAACATCAAACTTCTGCTGGGCGGTGAAGAACAGTAGCCCCGGAAGCTGCCGGAAGTCCGCCTTGACGTAAGTCTCATCATCCTTGATGACACAATGAGGTTTCGTCAGCATCTGGGTGTACAGTTTCCGGGCCCGTGACTCTCCCATCGTATTTTGCCGTTCGTCGCGGTTTGGAGCTTTATGCACTTTTTACGTATGCAGTCTCTCCCGTTCCTTGGCTCCCTGAACGAAAAACTTGAACAGATTCAACTTTTTGGTCACTCCCTGACCGAAGCATTGGGATTCTCCTTAAACGCTTCCACGACACGCTTGTGATCTTGAACACTAATAGAACATCCACTCTGACCGCATTTCACCTTCCGTTCGATGTTCAGAATTTCGTAGTAACGTTTAATCACACGACTCACATTTGAGTGCACGATTCCGAGTTGTTTTCCGATCTCCCGACAAAGTAGTTGAGGATTTTCCAGATGCTTGCGCAAAATCAATTCGCGACGTTCCTTTTCTGATGACGCCATTTTTCCAATTTTCGAACTGACAGCGACAAAAATACATTGTAAACAATACACTCTAAACTACTTCTACCCAAATTTTCAAGAGAAAATACCCAATAGGTTATTTTCTACAGCGTTTCTTCCGTGGTGCAATTTGATGTAGGACACCCTTTAAACACACACTTATACATTTTCAAACCCTTTGAAGGAAAACGTCTTCTTAATGTTTTGTTTACAGTATGTGCGATGTATATATTATTCATCAATTTATGGGTTTAATTACAAACAGGTTTGGCGATGGAATTGCAACCAATAACCTGTAACTTCATCTCATCTCAGTAGCAATACATTCCCGTAACAAGAAAGATGTGTAAATTTGTTAAAGGTTAATTAAACAGATTGGCAAGAACCATACGCTGATTGTGAGACCGGTGAATATTCACCTACAGCTAAAGGAAAAAAAAACATAGTATAAAACATTTAAAATGAAAGGTCAAGCATATGCTAATTTTGCATCACTCTGAAACCCATTCATCATCTAATCGTTAGAGCGACATCCTCCCGCAGCAAAACCTCGATCAACACAGATGTGTTCCGAGGAGGGCAAACGGAGCAAACGACTCGGTTCGGTCGGTAATGTCCAATCGAACGTTCGTCCGTTCGCGGTTCGACCATCCTGTGAACAATGTTTCTCTTTTTATAGCGAAGGTTAGTTTAGTTTGACTTCAGCACCGTTTATCATGCCGAATAAGCCTTCATTCGATTGGATATCCCAGTTGTAGAGCGTGGTAATCGCCGAACCGTGCGCCGGTGTGTAAAATCAACCTCGCTGACTCTTGTGCTCCATGTTTTTATTGATTATGAATAAAATTATAAATAATTGTTCCAGTGCAACCGCTAGCAACGTTCACTGTATGTACTGTATATTGCAGAACATGACGAGGCACGGGACAATTTTCACCTGCCTCGCACTGCTTTTCCCTCTTCACATCGGAGGATAACATGAATGTGACCGTTTCGGAGTTACAGTGAATCTAATTGTAGCAAATCAAAGCTTGTTTCAGCATACGGTCTAAATTTCTTTCATTTTTCATGGTCAATTCATTGACGCTTTTTGCGCCGGGATTTCCAGGTTTGAGCAATTGTTAGTAATTAGAACAGCCAAATTGAATTTTCTTTCATTTTATCGACCAAAACATCAGTTGAGTAAGATGATCTATAATAATACATAATAAATAAGTTTATTTCAAAACAGGATTACATGCACTGTTGCTCTTGCTAATCCATCACCTTTTTTGTTTGCTTCCTTTTTATGTGTTATCAAACCACGAGATGGGTGATCTGATGGAACAGCTCAGTAGTCTATTTGAAATCTGCTTGTAGGTATTTGCCGCTGAGGCAAACTTCTAGATTTCGTATCTTGCGAAACGGTGTTTATTTAGCTTTTCAACTTGAGTGGTTACAGTGTAGCAGGTGTACTGAATGGGTGTTCGGCTATTATGAACGACGCGCCACAAGTCATTCCATTCAGATCGAGTGTCCACACCGGTGCGGCCATATCCTCAGGTGGTCGAAGGGGCAAAAATAATCTGAATGTCGGAACCGTTTAACCGAATTCGCCGTGGGTGCGCGGTAGCAGACCTTTCAGAGCTGTAGTGACCCGCTGAACGGGCACGGGAATGCTGTCATTGGTCACAATAAACCTACATAGTAGGAGCATGTTAAATGTAAAGTCATTCCGCCTGTCATGCCTCGTTAATGACTGATGGCATGAACCACCTGGAATCGAGCGGTTTTCATAGATACCGACGAATGCAGGAGCGATCTGTGATTTTTTGTTTGAAATTTGTCGTTTGATCGCACAGCTACCTTAAGCAGCTATTTTTAGTGAAACGACTGATAATTCATTCCGCGCGTGATATGCATTCTTAATAACTATATACTCGAATCTCTTTATTATTTAGGGGGGCATGTTACTTTTTCAATACTAGAAAATCTCTTTTTAACCTTTAAATATATAGTATATAGGAATCACTTGAAAAACTGGGAATGGAAAGAAGGTCCTGCGGACCGAATGTCAAGTACCATTCGACTCACTTTCGAAAACTCAGCATTGTGTATGTGTGTGTGTGTGTGTGTGTGTGTGTGTGTGTGTGTGTGTGTGTGTGTGTGTGTGTGTGTGTGTGTGTGTGTGTGTGTGTGTGTGTGTGTGTGTGTGTGTGTGTGTGTGTGTGTGTGTGTGTGTGTGTGTGTGTGTGTGTGTGTGTGTGTGTGTGTGTGTGTGTGTGTGTGTGTGTGTGTGTGTGTGTGTGTGTGTGTGTGTGTGTGTGTGTGTGTGTGTGTGTGTGTGTGTGTGTGTGTGTGTGTGTGTGTGTGTGTGTGTGTGTGTGTGTGTGTGTGTGTGTGTGTGTGTGTGTGTGTGTGTGTGTGTGTGTGTGTGTGTGTGTGTGTGTGTGTGTGTGTGTGTGTGTGTGTGTGTGTGTGTGTGTTTTTTTTTTTTTTTACGAGTAGGGAAATCTGCAGAGCACCTTAGAAGATGCGGTACTATCAGACACCTGAGAAGACAACTCAGTGAGTGGGGTTAGGTATCCACCTTATTGGTATTACTTTAGGGTGCGGTTATTGTGCTTAACGCAACCTCTTAGATAACTACTGGACTATAATAGTTAGGCTGTTTATTCGCCGTCGATCGGCTCTCCAGCGGTTTTGTAGCTCAAGTACAATCTGGGTAGACGCCGCATTGACCGCTCCCCAGGCGTCCGAGCTGGAACACATCCTTTAGATTAAGTTATTCGCGCCCGCGAAACGAGGGCATATGAAGAAAGCATGTTCTGTAGTTTCCTCAACATCCTCGCATTCGGGACACGCGGGCCTTAAGGTACTATTACACTTGCATACAAATATGACTAGTTTGCCATATAAATTTGTCATATAGGTGTAATAGCCAAATAAATATGGCATAATTAATATGGCGACATACATATGGCGGCGGCCCGTCATACTGTCTTATGTCATATATATGTCGCGGTGTAATAGCCATATTTATATGGCAATGAACAAATGACACCATATATATGATCAAGATTTGTCATACTATTCGGCGCCAGATATATGTCACAGTGTAATATCAAAATAGAGCCCTAGTCATATGCATTTGAATATATGGTGCCAGGCAGCCATATAAAAATTGCTGGTTTTTATATGCTACCCGTTTGTCATATTCAACGCGCGTATTTTTCATGTTTATCTTCATAGCGACTCGTTTTATTGTATATATTTGTTAAAATATCTCGCAAATTCTTGTAATTCTGTTCTATGAACATAAAGCTTGCAATGAAATTTTTATGTGGCTTGTTTGTTGTTGTTTAATTTGTAGCGAACCGATTACAAAAATGAGTGCAAAATTTTGTGACCCGTTTTAACATAGTGTTTTCAAATAAATGTTGCTCTTGAAGGATACGTTCTACTTTCTTTGTGTAACTTTAGTAATTTTTCTAGGATCTGAACATCGGGTTGCAACAATTTGCTTTTAAATGTGTGTAAGAAGAGCAGTCAGATTTCATTTCAAAATTTTATCATGATTTTGAAAACTTTGCTTTTTCAGTGATTTTGACGTGACGTCATTTTGATTATATAAGTAATTTTCAAGATACGATTTTTTGAAAAAAAAAAAATCTCATTCTTTTGAAGTCTCTTGACCAAAAACTATGATGAATGAAAAATCGTGACAAAAATGGTTTATTTTGCAGCATATTGAGTTGGAAACGCTCCAAATGACATAAAAAGTATAAAAGCCAATATTCCAAATAAAAATATCTTGAGAATTAAGCCTTCAAGAAACTTCGTGCCAAGAGAAATGGAAAAGGGTCGAAATGAAATTTCTCATACCAAAGGCTTTAAAACACATGCAATGCGAAGAAATGATTCGTCTCAATTCAGGTCGATCTTGGACCACTCATCATCAATTTTCCAGGCGTTTCAGAAGCCGCAAATTGCTTTCGAGTTCAGCCTTTTCGCATGTTGGAAACCAGATGTACGATGAGCGTCTTCAAGTAGCGCCTGTAGTTCTCTGCTTTCAGTTTGTATTATCAATATTATTATCCGCAGCACCTTCCGGCATTGGCGGAACTAGTGGGGAGGGGCGGTGAGGAGGGGCTTAGATTTACCCTTCTAGAAAAATGGACCTAGCCGACCAAAAAAATGGTCGAAAAAAATACCGGGGACTATAGCCCCCCTAGAAATGTGCGTTAGTTCGGCTAATGCCTTCCGGTCGAACACGGCAAGGAAGGGAATGTCCCGGTGAGTAGCGTCGCAGCTTGAAATCCATAAAGAACTACCGGTTTAATGAGGGCTATGTACATTGTCAGCTTCGTACCGCGGTGTATTACGAAGGGCAAAAGCCCAGGTTTTTCAACTTGTTTGCGCCGCTGTTTCTCCTTGCTAGTGTTGTCCGCGGTCACCAGCGAGCCCGTACACATCTACCACTTCTAATTCGTCGCCGTCAACGGTTATCGTCTCCGTCGCAAAGATCCAGGCTATGACATCCAAGTCATCTGCCTTTTGTTCGGATGTCCTGTTTTCAGATCACCCCCTCAAGAGCGATGTTGAAAAGCATGCAGGATAAGCCGTCACATTGTCTAAACCCAAGCCGCTTCTCGAAGGAAGTTGAGAGTGTCCCGAGAGATGCGCGCGAAACAATCACTCGATTCAATAGTTCTGATCGGTCGTGTCAGTTTGTCCGTAAACACGTGTTCATACATTATCTGCTGCTTTAATGTCAATAACGATATGATCCATGGGCACGTTGTATTCCTGACATTTCTGTTAGATCTGTCCGGTGATAAAAATGCTCGCGCTAGTACGACCAGTCGGAGCCGATCACGCTTTTTGAAGATAGGACAAACAACTTCTTCCATCCCTTTTGATCTCGTAGAAATTGGGTACTGCGACACTACAGTCTTCCATAAGCATTGTTAGGTCAACTTCCGTTCTGCCTCCTTTTGCAACTTCGCCATTTTGGCACGGGCGCAGCCAGAAATGTTTTCTGGGGGGGAAATAAGAGGAGTTGTGACAAGATACGACCTCGTTTTAATAATAGGATTCTTCATACATACATGCTACATACAGCATATACACATACTACATGCGTTGTATGTAACATTTATCAGAGTATTAACATTGTCTATCTTCAATTCTCAATAGATTTCAGAGTTATTGCTATGTGCATTTGAAAACAATTTAACAAAATCAAAACACAAATTATTGCTTTCCTGTTAACTTAAAAAAATTAAAAATTGTTTATATTGCGGAGTTTCCACCTATTTAGAGTCCCACGCGAAAATTATTAGCGTGGTTATTTATAAAATTCCTTCGAAAGTTTCCTTTTTACTCCTGAATCTCGTAACGTTCATTAGGTTTATTAACCGCGTAGTACCGAATTGGGGCACAGGATTACAACTATCCGGCTCAACTCCATCAATGGGTAATGGGTTGTACTTTTTATCTAATTTGTAAATTTTTTGATAAATTTATTAGCAATCCTGAGCAGTGGATTATTGAAGATAAATAGCCAGTTTTGCAGTGACAATACTTTGCTTCTGGCGGTAATATGTATACATTAAATTGTCCACCACTAGCGCCAGAAGCAAGTAGTTGTCACTCTGATACTAGCTATCTTCTGTAGACAGCTATTTAAAACAATGTTTATTCGAGAGCTTCTGAAATGCTAATGATCGGTTTTACACTCAATGTCACTCTTTATATAAATTTCTACTATAGGTATGCTATGCCTACTATACCTGCTACACTTCAATAATCGATTCAATGTTCGTTCTGGTTTCGACTGTGATGTCCTACCGTTCGCTATCTCCACAACTGACTGTTCTTCCCATTACACGGGAAACTGTCAACCGTTCCAGGCAAATCCTCCAATGCTTTGCTGCCACAACCCCCCCCCCCAACTTTTTTGAAGGCAGGACCGACCAGCCGGTTTTTGTAATTTTCGGACTTGACCCTACCACTAGTAAATGAGTAGCCGCGGACAACATCACAAATAAGGACATCCAGTGGTGTATTCAAGCAGGACATCGAGCCTACTTTGCCCTTCGCAAGGCACTGCGATCATCAGACATAAGCCGTCGTACGAACCTGACAATTTACAAACTCTCCATTAGACCGATAGTTTTTATAAATTTGACAATGTTCATGGAGGACATGTGCGTCTTTGCGGACAACTTTTGGCGGAGTACAAGATCAAAGCAAAAAGTAACAGAGCAGAACCAAGAGCAACAGACACTAGTTGAGAAGATTACCAACGTGCAACCTACACACTTAAAAAAAGCGCCGAAGTCGGCTAAATTTTGCCGAGATTTGGACAGCCGAGCGTTCGGTAAAATTTCGTTTTTGCAAATCGACGTTTACGGATATTTACTAACGTTTGGCATCATAAAAAATTTTACCGAACGCTCGGCTGTCTAAATCTCGGCAAAATTTAGCCGACTTCGGCGCTTTTTTTAAGTGTGTACATTTGGCGAAAGTCGGTAAGCTACGGTGAACCGGACACGTACTAAGGAAAACGGTTCTATACAGCAACCCCATCAGCTCCAAGAATAGAGGGACTTAAGGGGGAAAGTCTGGAAAGTCGGAAAAATCGAATATTATTTCTTTTGCATTTTCGAGAAGCTTATACCTTCAGAAATGTCATGCCAGAAGGACTTTTTTCATCTGATCTCGTTGGAAAGTTACAGCGAAAACTGTGGGGTCACCTTTAGGGAAGTACATCGCTGAACGAAACTTTAAACACGTTTTTCTCGAAACCATGTTTTTTCAGCTGGCGGTACGTGTATCTCAGAACAGAATCTCGTGCTCCGATATGGCTGAAAATTTTTTTTCAGCATGTAAAAATGAATTATCTAAATTGTTACGTAGCCGTTTTGAGATATCTCAATTTTTCAGTTTTCATGAGCTCGCAATTGGCCATTTGAAATGGCCTTTCTTTTGGAAAAATTGCTGCCATTTTGGTAACTTTTCGAATTTAAAAAACCCGCTACGAAACAATTTAGGTATTGACTTAAAGCTTCAAAATCATCCTTGAAATCCTTTTATCGATACTTCGTTGGTTCCCAGCACGTACCGCCTGCAAAGAATTATTTTCTAGAGAGCATCCACGCGCCCTGCTGCCTCGAGCATAATAATCAATATTTTGGCATTCAAAAAACATAATATACACGTTCGAATATACCTCAGTCTATAACCAAATTACCCCAACACTTAACTATAATTCCAACATACGAAACATCCATTATTTTTCGACATTCCAGAGTTGCCCCCCCCCCCTTAACGTGTGAGATGGCTCGTCCAGGTCTAAAGCGACATTTTTTACTTTTTAAATATAAAAACTGCGACTTCAGAAACGCCTGGGCGAATAGCCAAAGAGTTGAATGGAGCTTAAAACAAAACGAACCATTCCGGTTCTAAGCTGCTGACGAGTTTTGTGAGCCTTCCGAAAACCGTTCTCTTCAAGACCCGCATCGGCAGTAGGCACAGAAGGACCCAATATGGAAAATAGCCCTACCAAGTCGGAGGTGACTTCTGAGACGCCTGGGAAATTGGCCAAGAGTGACCCAGGAAGAGTATAATGAAGACAAAACAGGACGAACCACACCGGCTTTATCCTGAACAACAATAACAATGATTATGACCCCAACATATTCGTCCCGGAACCAGTGGCTTTTCGCTATTTGCTTTTATCATATTATGCACGTGAATTTTCGAATTGGACGAAAAATATATATTCTAAATAATCGAAAAACTCCTGTTGTCACTTTACTTTTAAATCAAATACGAATATAGGTAACAAAACTTTTTTTATTAACTTTAAAATTTCTGTTACCCAAATTATAGCGTTTTTTTTTTGGACAAAAAGTGAATCACGCCTCAAATATATATGTCCCGGTGTAATAGGTTTGCCATATATGTCAACAAAATTCATACTGGTCATTGTTTCATATGTCTTTGTTGGTCATACTGGTGTAATGGCCATATTTTACCTTGCCATATATATGAAAACATATAAACTGACAAGGCTGCCTGTCATAGAAATTGGCCAAATTTATATGGCATAGTGTAATAGCTCTTGCCATATCTTTAAGTATATTAATTAATTTATTATTAAATCAACGGGCTCGAGATAGCCCCAATGATTGTCGATAGCTACATAAAAATACAGTCAAGTGAGTAAAATACAAATACAGTTAAAATATAAGTCTACATCACTCGCGGATTATTGCTCCCGAAAAAAAAGCTTGCAAATCTTCTGCCAAGTATTCGACGCGACAGATGAAAATCGAATAATGACGACACTTGATTAAAAACTCGCTGCAAGCCACCGAAAGCGCCATTCATAGAGTAATTAGTGCGACGAACTGGTAGTCTCAGCATGGCGCTATTACGCAGTGCTCGTGGTTGTACATTTATGTTAATCTGCTCCATAAGCACAGGGCTGTCTATTCTACCCTGCAGGCAATCCGCAATAAACAAAGCTCTAGAGGCAGCTCTACGAACATAGAGAGGTTCCAAGTCAATCAGCTGACAGCGGCTTACATAACTAGGTAGACGGAACGGGTCTCTCCATGGTGCGTGTCATATTGATATATGAGCCATATTTCATATGGCACCATCGACCATATTTATATGCTAGTGTAATAGTACCTTAAGGACTATTGTTGTATGACCCATATTTGATTTGGTGCTAGTCAAATATTCTGTTATAATTAAGGTGTAAAGGACAATTGTTGACATAGCACACGTTCCCAGTTAGACTCGACTCGTTTTATGAAGCCTAATACCCTGCCAGGATCGCTTTGCCAAATTTCGTGGGGCTCTAATAATCCCTTTCCAAATATTGACATTCTTTGATTTATTAATGCACCACAGTTGCAGAGTATATGTTCAGCAGCTTCCATTTCAAATTGGCAAAAACAACATTCAGCAGTAACATTTTTCCTAATTTTATTTAGGTAATATCTGCTCGGGCAGTGACCAGTCAACAGACCAGTAATTACCCGAAGGTCTTTTTAACTAAGATTTAATAAGATCCGGGCTTTTGCTGCACTTGGTCTTATGAATCTTTTTGCCTGTCTGGATGTATTCATGGCGTTCCAATTTGATTCTACCATGGACGTTTCCCATGTTCTTATTTCGGTCCTTAGAGTACACTCCGGGACTCCACAAAATGGTTCCGGACCAATAAAATTTGATGCAGAACCTTATCTAGCTAGACTGTCGGCTTTTTCGTTTCCTTCTATACCACAATGGCCGGGCGCCCAGTATAAAGTTACTTCGTTCCTACTGGTCAATTTTCTAAGAGAAAGAATGCATTCTTTCTTCCACACTAGCTTCGATTTACATGTAAAACACGGTCCTGCTAGGCAGCCATGTTTTTGGAGTCAACATCTAACCATTTGCGTAAATGAAACAGCATGACACCGCTATACGTTCTGTTCGTTTCACTCTGCAAAGCCGGTATGCTGGCAGACGGGTAGTATTTTCAAATCTTAGCCAGATTTTTGCAAATAATACCCACGCCGGCGGTAGATGCTGGCTACTGTCAAACACATTGAGTAGGGATAGGGTTGCCAGTCCCTTGATGTAAGCGCTTCAGAGCTGCTTGGCTATCCGAAAATATACAGATCTTTGCAAATCTATCCAGCATTCCACAAGCGATAATGGCGAATATTGTCGAATGTAAAAATGTAAACATTGTTCAATTTTACAGATCAGCTAAACTGCCCATGGATGCATAGTCGACGTAACGACCAACACCATGATTGTTGAGAAAACGCATTTTTATCGTGAAAAACGTTTAAAGCCATATAATCTTTGCTTTAAACTTTTTCAATCGAATAATCTGTCAATTTAGTAGAGTTTATTAATCAAAACAGGACTGATGGGGTTTTATGATTCATTACTCTTACTCATTTATTGTGTTTAAAAAATGCGAATGCCAGTTTATGCGAATAAACCAGCGGGGTGCTATCCTTATCTTAACGAACGGTGTTTGACAGTCGACTTTACGAAGGGCGCAATTGCAGGAAAAGCGCCCGTCTGACAGGTAAATTTGCTGCAAACCTTGTCGAGATGTGCTGAGATGTTGGCAACAAAAACATGGCACCCATCGCAAGCCCCTGGAATAAACAGACTGTTTTTTTGAACGATTATTCCCATAACTTGGCATAAAGCTACAAAAACAAACAGGTTACTGTGCTGATTGATTATGCTGGGAATTACGTCAACCATTAGCATTACGTGAAACCACTAGCAGAGTAGCTCAATTTTCCTAAATTTCTCGAATATTGTCGAACAAACATATGTTGTTTCAGTATTGGGCATGTGAACAACATAGTCAGAAGTGCGTAGGACCGAAAAAGTACATTTTGGTCATTATTAGGGATGGGAAAACTATTATTAATTACTGATAGTTATCAGTAAGCAATAATATCACTAAGTATCAGTAAGGTTTCGCAGTTATTGATGCTTACTGACACAGTTACGTCGTCCCGTTAGAAAAATCAGTTGGATTAAAGTTAATGGTCGGTAGTTGCGTACGATAGACGAGAGTGACACAATTACCCTTATTCTGCGAGTCACATGACTCAATACGACAATTGTCACTCGCCGTGACTCGCCACGGCGAGTCGAGTCACCTAGGTAAGAAACCCTTGTCACCTAAGTGACAAGGCGAGTCACCTAGGTGACAATTGTCACCTGATTCGCGGTGACTGCAACATAGTCACGTCACTCGCCTCGCAGAATAAGGGTAAATATGTAGTCGTTGTCGTCAGCAGCCTAGAACCGGGGTGGCTCGTGCTGTTTCAAGCACTCGTTTCTATTCAACTCGATCTTGGGTCATTCGTCACAAATTTCCTAGTCGTCTCAAAAGTCATAAATCACTTTCGACTTAGCCAAGCCATCTTACATGTTGAGTCTTCGTGTTTCCGGTGCCGGTGGGGTTGTTGAAAAGAACTGTTCTCGTTGCTCTGCCGTCTGACATCCTTACGACGTGCCCGACCCACCGTAGCCTACCGACTTTCGTCAGATGTAGATGGGAGTCTCTGGGATTCTCAAGCAGTGAAAGTATGTCGTGATTCATATACTTCTACCCTTGATGCAAATCATGCCTCTCGTTTCGATACCCGCTGGTCGGATAACTGCCTCAAGAGTGATGTTGAACAGCATACTGGATAAGCTGTCACCTTGTCCCAACCCTCGCCGCGTCTCGAAGGGACTCGAGTGTGTCCCCGAGACGTGCGAAACACATCACTCGTTCTAATGTAGCTCTGATTAGTCGCGACATTTTATCCGGAAAACCGGTTTCGTGCATTATGTGCCATAGCTGGTCTCGCTAGACTGTATCGTATGTTGCCTTGAAATCAATAAAGATGCCCTTGCACACGATGTACCCTTTACATTTCTGCAAAATCTGTCGGATGGTAAAAATCTGGTCGGTAGTTGCGCGAGCCCCCATGAAGTCCACCTGATAAATTACAATGTAAAGTTACAATGAATAATGCCGTTATTACATTTCCTATTTTTTTGCTACAATGCCGTGATGGATAAAATTACTGATATTTACTGATAGTTATCAGTAACGTACTGAAACTACTGATAGCTATCAGTAAAGATTTTTAATGATAGTTCCCATCCCTAGTCATTATGGTTTTTACGTCAACTATGCATCCATGGGCAGTAAAGGAACATAATTGAACGGACAAGAAGTTTTATAGACTTCAGGGAGAATGTCCAAATACGCAACGGAAAGTTTCTTATCAAGTCGAGACCAGAGATGCCATATTTTCTAAAAAAATGTCTGGAACTGCTCGAAAACCGAAAAAATCGAGCAGTTTTCCAGCTACTCGAATTTTCTGGTTTGAAAATAATCTGCGAAAATCTGCACACTTTTTTAGGAAGTCTGTGAAAGTTTAAAGAGCTTCGAACAAAAATCTACACCAAAACAATAAAAGTCATAAAAACTGCAAACATTTGCAAATTTATAATGATCTGCAAGACCGTTCCAAAAATCTGGAATTTGCAGACAAATCTGCAAGTCTGGTATCCCTGGTCGAGACGCTGTTCGAGAGCAAACTAACAACAACGGCTCGACCAACATGAAGTTAATGTTTCCGTTAATGTGTAATGTTTCGAATGTTTAATTCGCACGATTGTGAAAAAGTATTCTGAGCCAGTGCCTTAAGTAAATTATGGCCGCAAACCACTATAAAAGTTTGAATCCGCTTAGATGTTCCACTTCAGCTGATCTGCATAATTAAACAATGTTTACATTGTTACACTCGAACAACAAACAATTATGGATGTTTCCATAGTAACTCCGTCAGGGCGAACTTAACGCTCCTGCAATGAATATCAACAGATTGTACCCACTTGTGCCCAATATCCGCCATTATCGCTCGTGGAGAGCTGGATCTATTTAAACAGATATTCGCACATTGATATATGTATGCTAATATCGCCACAAAGAGACTTACGTAGTCCTGCGTCACCAATATGCGGTCGTGTCTTTAGGGTTTCCCCTAAAGACCTTATTCCCATTATTCCATTATTCCCACCACGGTTGCTCTACAATACTAATTGAATTAAATAATGGCACTTGGCTTCAACTTAGATCTGTTTACCTATGTTTATAGCCACATTTGCAAGGGGGGCAAATTGCACCACCGCAAGTGGGGCATTTTGGCCTGCTTTTACTTATTTGAAAAAATATTAAATGCTAAAGCAAATCAAGCGTTTCATACCGTTATTTTTGGCAGGGATGTCTTTTTGAAGTTCACTTTACGCAATCGAATCACAACAACCGGTTATTTACAGATTTTGACAAGAAAATAGCTTATGGAAATGACGCCAAAAGTTACATCGGAAGCTGCTCAAAAACAAATTTATTTTTGTTTTGTTTTTACAGCATGTGACAACTGTCATACTTGCATAGTAGGCTAATTCCATCAAATACTATGGTTTCTGGGTGGTTTTGCATTTTGATTTCGCTTGTTTAGCGAAAAACGAAGGGGGGGCACGTTATACACAATTCCCCTACATGCTACCGGCGACTAGCATTTACACATTCCAGGCAAATCCTCTAATATGCTAAAACTACAAAAATTCCACGGCGACCTGACATACCCCCCCCCCCCCCCGAATTTTTTTTGAAGACGGGACCGACCGGCCGGTTTTTGTAATTTTCAGACTGGCAACCCTACGTGTCTTGTACACAACATCTTTGATTTTTGACGTAGGACTACGTCTTACGGCAAGTTTTGAGATAGGGTGTCATTCCAAAAAATCGAAAAATGCGAGCGTCACGAAAAATGAAAGGTTTTGAGCGTTAATAGCTCAGCGGTTTTCCGATCGATATTCAATATTCTTACACCAACCGATCGGAAATCTTCTAAGAATTGACCCAAATAGAGAAAAGTATGGATTCTTGATGTTGAACTATTGAAAAATTGAAAATAATGAATCTATGTTTTACCAGAATTCTCGCTTCGTGATTGGTTGGAAGATTCTTTACGATGTCTAAACCTATACCAATTTGATATCTGTGCTTGGGAAGTAAGCCAAAATAAGTAACAAAGCTTCCTCATTTCAACAAGATTTCTTAACACCGCGATTAAGCCTAGACCATTTTGATGTCCTTGCTTGGGAAGTACGCCAGAAAGAGTAACAAAGCTTCCTCATTTCAACAAGATTTCTTAACACCGCGATTAAGCCTAGACCATTTTGATGTCCTTGCTTGGGAAGTACGCCAGAAAGAGTGACAAAGCCCCCTCGTGCCAACAGATTTCTTACGAACGCGATTGAACCTAGTCCAATTTGATGTCTGTGTTAGGGAAGTGTGCCAGAAAAAATGACAGAAGTTCGTTGCCCCAACAGATCGTAAATTCTTTACTGCGAGACGAATAAACCTCGGCGAATTTGATATCTGTGTTGGAAAAATGTGCTACAACTGTAGTGTTCGGTTATAATACGACTCTGTATGAATACGCATGCTAGCCGTTTCATTAGAAGTGTAGTGAAAAGATGTGTTGTTGATAAAATAGGATTGAATTGGTGAAATCCCTTCAACGTGGGGAACCATGGGTAATAAAAACAGTCTTTAATTTCAGTAAGGTAGCAGGAAAGCAATAGTTTGTGTTCTTCAGTTTGTTAAATTGTTTTCAAATGCACAATCTTTTGAGAATTGAACGTATGCAATGTTACTACTTTGATAAATGTTACATACAACGCATGTAACATGTATATATGTTGCATTTAGCACGTATATATGAAGAATCAAATAATTACAAGCATGAATACATGCTACTATCACTACAAAGAGACTTATGTAGTCCTGCGTCACCTATTTATGCGGTCGTGTCTTGTACACAACCCCTCTGATTTTTTTGTCGGTGTTTGTGTTCATACTGGAAAAATAAGAAAACCCTCAGGCTCAGCTATAGACAGTAGAATCAATATATATATAGAATGCCAGTGTCGCTGTTGTTCTATAGGACTCATTGTGGTAAACATGATGCTAACAATCTGTATCAAGTCTGTGAATCGGGAACTTCATTGTCAAAGTTGCTCATTGTTATTTATCTGTTTTTATCTGTGCGCTGGTGGCTGCTGTCACTGTCAGTTTCAGCGCTGTGTTTTCAATTATTTCAAAATTCATTTGTTACTACACTCAAAATAATCCGCACATAACTAATGGAAAATTTCCATATGAAAAACATTATGATTATTATGTGCCACATATAAACATAATCCGCCCAGAAGTACACATGAAAATTATATGCATATGAATAGTATGTGCAAATTTTAAAGGTAAATGGTAACTGTTTGGCACATGGATAAAATCTATGTGTGAAACACATAGAAACTATACGAAAAGTTTTCTCAGTGTAGTAAAAGTCCTATCACGTTTGAAAGGTTTCTCACATTTATTAGAGAGGGTTAGGATCCGGATAGAAAATAATAGGTGATATCAGTGAAATGACTAGTTCACTTTGCCGAATACCCAGCAAATGTGAAATTGTAGTTTTCTTGTCGCTAGCCGCTGTTTAATTTGGTCTATGGAAGAAAAAGTAGTGCAACCATCAATCTCGACGGGCAGCAAAATTATCTAATGGTGTGATGGAAACGGTAGCCCTATGTTCCCGTTATCGTTTATCAGTTGTTTAGTAAGTATTTTTTGTTAAACAATACGGTTGAGATGATTTGCAATTCAAACACATTACTTGGCGGTCATATTTGAAATTTTAAATTGGTTGCCAAAGTTCGACAATGAGATTCCCGTTTTGAGTCTCAGGCACACATACATATGCATATACAGCCCGGACTCGATTATCCGGGTGCTTATTTTTATTTTCAGCCCGGATAATCGAATTATCATTTTTGGTACAAAATTTTTTTTGGTATGTCAAGTTTTTTGACTTTTAGGTAGGTATCAGAAATGTTTTATTTATTATTGCTCTATCTTCCCAAAAGTCAGAAAAATCCTTTCTTACGATTTTTTCCACTGATGATTTTTTTTTGCTACAATATTATTTTTTGTATGTTATGTTTTTAATTTTTAGGTATTATAAATGTTTTTTATTATTATTGATCAATCTCCCCTAAAGTCATAAAATTCCTTTTTTGCAATTTTTTTACTGATGATTACGATCATGATGATGATGATGGTAATGATGATTTTTAAGTAAAAAAATTGATTTCATCATCGCAGGATTTATTTTTGTTCTTTTCGCAGATAAATGAGATATAAGAAAGGAATTTTGTAGCTTTAGGGAGGTTAATCAATGCTTGTCTAGTTGGAATCATCATGTAGCATGAAAATTATAACATTTGGGTTTAAAAAAAAATTTTTTTCACCCGGATAATCGAGTTTAAAAACCCGGATAATCGAATCCCCGAATAATCGAATCCCCGGTTAATCGAATCCCCGGATAATCGAGTCCGGCCTGTATGATGTAAATACATTATTTGCACATGTGTGATGTTTACCACGCCAACTGCAGCGACACTGGCATTCTATATATATTGACTAGCTGACCCGACAAACTTCGTATTGCCACAAATTAACCTGTGTTGTACATAAATCATGAATCTCGGATAATCTTTGTCACTATCTCGAGTTTTGCAAGCCCCCCAGTGGGCGGCGCTTCCGACGGCGGGTCACCGGCAACACTCGCGACCGGCTCGTCCTGAATGATCTAGTGTTACTATAGATAGTTTTTGTGGTCTTGTTATTGATTAATGTTTTATGGAAGAGTCTCGAATTTCTCGAGTTGGATTAGTTTTTGAGTTTCGCAAAAATTTCTGTTTTATTTGTATGAGAGTCCATATCCCCCTACCACAGGGGTGAGAGGTCTCTAACTATCATAAAATAAATTCAAGACTCAAAAATCTCCTACATGCTAAATTTGGTTCCATTTGCTTGATTAGTACTCAAATTATAAGGAAATTTGTATTTCATTTGTATGGGAGCCCATCCTCTTAAAAGGGAAAGGGGTCGTAATACACCACAGAAAAAAAATTCTGCCATCTAAAACTCTCACATGCCAAATTTGGTTCCATTTGCTTGATTAGTTCTAAAGTTATGAGCAAATTTGTATTTCGTTTGAATGGGAGCCCCCCCCCCCCTCCTAAAAAGGTAAGAAGTCCTAATTCATAATGGGAAAAATGGTTGCCTCCAAAAACACCCACATGCCAAATATGGTTCCATTTGCTTGATTAGTTCTCGAATTATGAGGAAATTTGTATTTCATTTGTGTAGAAGCCCCCCCTCTTGAAGTGTGGAAGGATCCTAATTCACCGTAGAAAATATTTTTGCCTCCAAAAACCCCCACATGCCGAATTTGGTTCGATTTGCTTGATTAGTTCTCGAGTTATGGGGAAATTTGTATTTCATTTGTTTTGGAGCCCCCCCTCCTAATGTGGGAAGAGGTCCTAATTCATCACAGAAAAAATTCTTGCCTCCAAAAACACCTACACGCCAAATTTGGTTCCATTTGCTGGATTAGTTCTCGAGTTATGAGGAAATTTGTATTTCGTTTGTATAGGACCCCCCCTCCTAAAGTGGGGAGGGGTCCCAATTCAT